>NC_056741.1:1382473163-1382773163 GCF_019279795.1 Protopterus annectens
ATGATTTCCATCTTCTTGTAATGCATTTTTTTGGCTACTGCCAAAATTGTCCAGAGAAGATATTTTTGTTATTCATTGTAACAGATTCATTCACATTCAGAAAAATTAAAGATTTTGATAATATAAAGGAATCAGTAAATATAGCTTGAAGGAAATTATCAATAATTTTCCAAAATTTCTTAATGAGAGAGCATTCATAAAAAAATATGAGACTAATTGGCCTTGTATTTTAGAGAGTATCTCCAACACGTTACCGCCTTAGAAACATTAAATTTAGCAATTTTACTAGGAGTATAGAAAGCTCTATGCAAGAATTTTCAGGAAAAAATCTTCCAAACTTGTAAATTAGAGGTTAATTTAATGGAATGTAAAAGATTAGTTTTATTCTGAGAGGTTAGGGACAATGTATAATCTTTAGTAATAAAATTCCAAAATTTCTGATTAGGAATATTTTTATAGTTAATAATGATTTTATAAAGTTTTGAAATTCAATTCTTCCAATTAAATTCTCCATGTAGTATTTCATGTATAAGAATATAAATTTGGGCGATGATTTAAAGGAAGATTTCTCTATTGTTCTGCGTAGATCTTGAGTGAATGAAAATAAGCTTTTGAGAGCTATCCATTCTGATTTTAATAAATGAAATGTTTTAATAACATTTTGTGCATCCAGGTTAACTAAGTTCATTGTGCAAGGATACCAGCATTTAAAATTTTTCATTTCCCAATTACTAAGAGTATCTGTGCTGACATTATTAAAAACGTTTTTTTGTAATTTTAAAGGGGAATAGTAACTGTATCCATAGTTTAATATCAATATTGTTGTTGACAAAACTTCTAAAACTATTGTAAATATAGTTTATATAATTTAGATTCGTGGGTTTAATAATATTATATTGTAAATTGACACAAAGTACATACCAAAGTTTGTTACTCAAATCATTTAGTTGTAAATGTTTTATTAATTTATTTTCATTTAGGATAATAGTAGAGTGTAGGGATTTCCAAGCTGAAGAAAATTTTGGCTCAATCCAATTTAAGATTGTTTTAAGGTAAGAAGCTTTGATATAGGATTCTAAATCTGGAAAATTTAGTACTGCAAGCTCCCAGGATCTAATATGATTTGATAAAGCTATTCTATTTTTTTTGGATGCCATAAAAAGTTTAAGAGAATTTTATTTGTTTCTCTTAAGATACTTTTACTGTGTAATATAGGAATAGATAAAGCAATGTGATTTATTTTTGGTAACAGAATCATTTTAATTAATTGTAGCCTATCTTCAAATTTTAAATGTAATTTATTCCATTTCTCTGTAAGAGTTTTTAATACGTTCACAATATTGTTATAGTTCATATTTAAAGTTAATTCAATATTTTCACATAGTACAATCCCTAAATATTTTAAAGAGACCTGTTTCCCAATTATTTCATTTATAGTCGATTTAGTGTTATCATTTAGTTTTTTTTATTTAATAATATGTTGTTAGATTTAGAACTGCTAATTTTTAATCCTGAGATACAGTAAAAGTTTTTAACTAGTAAGTCTAATTCTTGTAAGGATTCTTCTGATTTTATTAAAGTAAGTAAGATATTGTCTGAAAATAGCATTATCTTAGAGTGAAATTTATTATATATATATATTAATGCCTTTAATTTTGGGATTAAACTGGATTGCCAAAGAAAAAGGTTTTATTGCTAATGCAAATAAAATTGGGGACATTGGGCATCCTTGTTTGGTACCTTTAGTAATTTCAATAGATTCAGACATAAATGGTCCTAATTTTACATAGGCTAAATTATTATTATAAATATTTTTTATAAAAGTAATGAATTGGATAGGGAACTTATATGATTCAAGAATTTTAAAAAGAAAATTCCAATTTAATGAGTCAAAGGCTTTTTCAATATCAAGAGTAATTATAAGAGCTTCTTGATTATCTCTATTTAAGATATCTATGGTGGTTAGGATTCTTTGAATGTTATCTTGAGTATGTCTTTTATAAATAAAGCTGGTTTATCTTCAGTGATGAGATGTGTTAGTGATTTTTTAAATCTGTTAACTAAAATAGACATTAAAATTTTATAGTCATTATTAATCAGAGAAATTGGAATATATGAACTACACAGATTAGAATCTTTATTTTCTTTTAATATAGGAGTAATTAATGAATACCTCCATGAAGGTGGAATTATACCTTGTAAGTATGATTCATTCAGAGCCTTGTGTAAGACTGATGTAGCAGAGGATGGTAGAAGCTTATATATTTCATTAATAATACCGTCTATGTCTGGTGCTTTGTTATTTTTCCTTTCTTTAATTTTTTCATTAATTTCCTTTAGGGAAATTTGTTTCTGAATATCATTAATTACATTTTCTGGTAGATTTTTTAATTTGGAAAAGTCCAAGCCATGGTCTGAAATTCTGTGTTGAAAATCTTTATTTTTGTACTGTTCTGAGAAGTGATATTTAAAGGCATCTAAAATATCACTTATATCAGAAACTTTTTTATTATTCCTCCCTTCATGAATCACACTCACAATACTATTTTCAATGGAATGTCTTTTTACTCTCAATGCTAGGTTGTGCATATATTTTGGAGACACAGAGAAAGAATTTAGTTTTAACTTTTCTAGGGCCAAATTAGTTTTGTGAGTTAGGATGTCATTATATTTTTTATTTAAAGATTCAATTTCCTTTTTCTTATTCAAGAAAATTATTGAATTATCATTGTTAATTAATGCAATTTGTTTTTTTATGTTAGATAATTCAGACTCCCATTCCTTTGTTTTATTATTAAACCATGTAATAGTTTTGCCATATAAATATGCTTTCAAAGAATCCCAGATGATTACTACATTTACCTTACTGGTTAGACTTGTATCTAGGAAATATTTTATTTCTGAGTCTAACCAATGTTTAAACTGTTTTAATTTGATAATATAGGCTGGAATTATTTTAGTGAAAGACATTTTTTTAATCCATTTGAAGATTAAAAATGAGTGCATTATGATCAGATATAGGACATGTGGTTATTGTAAAGTATGATATTTTTGTTTTTAGATCTTGGAATATAAACATTTTATCAATTCTAGTCTGAATCTTATATCTAAAATCACAGTGAGAGAATTCTAGTGAGTTATCATTTTTGAGATAAAATAAATCATATAGCTGTAAGTTATCTATCCATTTTTTTTAAGATTTAATTTGTTAAAACTACTTGTGCTTTATTTAATTTCAAGTATTTTAGTAAATTAAATCTTTTCCTTGGGTTATTTAAGCCATTAACATTTAGAGAAAGAAAGGCCAAGTCCATCTTATTTACTCAATGGTTAAGAATGTTAGAATGATATAGTAGCAAGCATTTGTATTATTTAAATCTTGTGCAGCCTTCTTAAAAATGTTATATTTTGATGACAGATTGCTAATTCCCATTAAAATATAATTTAAAATTAGACTGAGGCCTGAAAAAGGAAAAAAAAGTGATTAAACTTCAGTAAATCCTTTAACTGACACAGAATGAAAACCATTCCTAATCTGACAGAACAAAGGTATCCAGTCAGATTAACCATCATTCCAAAGATTTGAACAACATTGCCCAACTTGAGGCTCCAGAATATGTATTCTGTGGAAACTTTATAAGTTAATTGGTATGAGAGAACAACAACATATTGATATAACATATAATTTTGATTATAATCAGTGCAATTTAGACTTCACAAATGAATAGCATTGTTTGATTGAAAAAAGATCACATGCTCATTACTGTATGAATCTTTACAGAGTCAAATAATTAATAGCTTAACAGTGGATTTGTATGAGAAGGTTTGTCAAAAGAGAGGTATTCAAATAAACAATTGATTATGTAAACTCTTCTTTTAGAATTAATAAAGAAATAAACAATGTTAGCATAAGTTGGAAAAATCAGTAAAACAGTAGATCAGCACTTAAAAACAATTTATAGTGATAGTAATAAGTTTGAACATATTGATGAATTAAGAGTCACTTAAATATATTGCATTCTTCACAAAGCAACTAGTTACATGACTGACAATAAATAGGGGAAATTTTATCAAGGCAACATTATGCTAGAGATATTGTAAGTAAAACTGTGACTATTTCCCAAAAAAACTTGTAGTTCACTCCATGTTTATTATAAAAGTAAACTGATGTTAGTATAATCCAGTTGACTAATGGTCTAATAAGCATCTTATTAGTCAATATATGTTAATAGCTGAGAAGAGATAGTATCAGTATATAAAGAATCATTTAGAGAGAGTAATTAAGCATAAACCTCTCTAATGTGAAAAACTTTAAATAGTCATAATTTCATTAATGCTGATAAATTAGATGCATAGTTAGTTGCAGTTTTTCAGACTTTCAAGAATTAATAATATTATAAATCAAGGTAACATTCCATTGTACTTTCTAAATCTCACTTGATTCCTCACTATCAGGGAGAGCCTTTCTCAGAAAAGCATACAGTTTATGTCAACTGAATCAATTTATTTTCCTATATGCCACTTCAGCTTAACATCAGTATAAAAGTCATTGTGTACTATAAAATAAAGAGTTAGCTACAAATTATGTCAATAAGACCAAACCGAGCTGCAGAATTAACTTAATTAGATCATTTCCCTTACTATGAAGTGCTTTTTAAATGAGGGCGGAACCTAGATGGCCAACTGGTAACAGCTTTTTTCTTGAGCTCCACATCAGTTACTAAGAAACAGGAAAATTAGTATTTCAAATTCTATTATTTGCTCTTTAAAGTTGTATAACTTGTTTTAGAACCTGTAATCTACTAGATATTCAACTTTGGAGTATTTTCTTAAAGAATTTCCTGTCAAAATTGATGATTATTTATCTGAACAGAGATGAGCAACTCAAAATCCTTACATTCTGACTCCTCACAAAAAAAGAAATCTAGTCTATATCTACCACTCTCCAGGAATTATCCTTAAAGATGGACAGATTTGCTGACAACATTGAAAACTTAAAGATAAACTGTCAACAACAAACTGATGTTTTGAAGGAGATCCTTCAGTAACAACAAACTAAAATTCTAGACATTGAAACTTCACTGAGTGATACAGATGGAAGACTTAAGAAAGATGAATCCCACTGTGAATTCATTCTGCAACAAAATAACTGGTTGATAAACAAAGTAGATGATATTGAAAACAGAGAAAGGAGAACAAATATTAGAATCTTTGGTCTCACTGAAAAAAACAGAAGGAGAAGATATCACCTCTTTTCTAAATTCCTGGCTACCTGATCTTTTAGACTTAAAAGAAGGTCTGTCCTATGGGAATGAAAGAGCACATAGAGCCATTGAGAAACCTATTCCTACTTCTCCTAATGCTTCCCCAAGATCCATAGTCGTGAAGCTCCTATCCTTCTTAGACAAAGGACTTATACTCAAAACAGCTTGGAGAAAAAGTCCCTTATCATTCAAAAGAAACCAAATAAGGTTTGATAATGATTACTCCATGAGAGTCTTGGAAATGAGGAAAAACTCTTGGCCACTGGCAAGACTGTTAAAGCAAAATAAAATCAAAGCATAACTTGTCTACCCAACTAAAATCAAAATCTTTCATCAGAATGAAATGAGATCTTTCAATAATGTTGAAGAAGCTGTCTCTTTCATCCAAAACAATAACTTCATTACAATCCCAGAAGGTATGGACTGGTCACCATCAACAACTCTTAAAAGATCATCTGAGAAAAATAACTGGATGGATGTAAAAAAGAAGAAGTTAAAGACTGTTTTTAAGAGTGCTGGACTTTCTAGTTCTTTCAAAGACCAAACTAATTCATAAAATGTCTATGAACATCTAAAGAAGTATGTATCACTACTTTATTTGTCTGTGAATACTCCCTCATTTATCTTATTAGTGATATGTATAACTTAAAATTAATATTATTTCTCTTTTAATCAGATATAATAACTAAGAATGTTTAATATATATAGTCAGGTTCTACAAACACACTTATCTCCTCTCCTAGACTTTAATTTCTTTCAATAAAGTTAAAATTTTTTTTGTTTATTTATGAATCTGAAATGTTTACTGTCAGAACTTAGTTCTGTGTATATCTGACAAAACATATGTTTACTTAAGTCCGTTCAACAAATGTTATTATATGTGATTTAAACTTGGTACAGACTTCTCTTCCCTTGTAAACATTTTTTTTTGTCAGCTTAGCATTTTAGCATTCTAAGCTGACAATTTACTGATACCCTTCACGGAATAATAGTCTCGAGCATTACTTTTGAAAAGAGAAGCAGTTTCTTTCCCCTTAAATACACCCGCAATTGTTTTATCTGCTAGGCTTCACTCGATATGGGTAAGGCTTGCTTTGACTGCAAACCGAGTGGTGTAGTGAGCTTCCTTTTTTTTTTTTTTGGTGCTTCGTGGGACTGGCATGTAGTCTGCATTGGTTTGCCTGCTTTGTTGATTCAACAGAGAACATTTTTTTGGACGATACTTGACCTATTTGATAGGTGATTTATTTTGAAATTGCGGTGGACTCGAGGTAATGCTAGATGGCAAATGAGTTAAACTTTTGTATAATACCTGGTCTCCACAGAAACTTGGGCGGTGCTATGCTAATTAATGATGACCTCATTGCATGATTACCGAACACTCTTCAAACATCCGAAAGGATAGATAATTCAAATAAACAGTTTTGGTTTCCCATATCACCACCACTTGTAATCACACAGACTAATACCCTGTTACCTTGCCCATAATTGTTGTATTGTTCAGTTATTGGGAAAATTCGAGCGCATAGAATCTATATAATAGAATCTATCAATGAACAGTTCATTTCCTACAATCACCACCACTTGTAAATATACACATTAATGCCCATAATTGTAATGTTGTTCAGTTATTGCAGAACAGTAGAGTGAATTGGAAAGTTACTTTATAGGGAAGCATCATTTAAAAGCCACTTTGTAGAGAGAGAAACAATCTATCTGAGTTAGCTTTGCAGACTGGCTGACACATGCAGAATGCTTCTCTGAGTAAAAAGCAGTTTCCTTTCCTTCAAATATGCCTGCACTTGCTTAATTCACTAAGCCTCATCCCATATGGGTGAAACTTGTTTGAATGCAGTCTGAGTAATGTGGCATGCTTCTTTTTTTTTTTTTTTTTTTTTTGATGTTTCATGAGACTTGCATGTTGGTCTGCGTTGGTTTGCCTCCTCTGTTAATCTAGCAGAGAATAGTATATTAGATAATACATAACTTATGTAATAAATGATTATTAAAACTTTAACAAACTGGAAGCAATGTTAAACATCTTAAAACTGTACATCTGTACTTGGTTTATTTGGAAACTTAAACGGTGATTTGTTAATTAATGTTGACATCACTGCATGGTCATCGGAAGCTCTCTAAACATCCAAGCAGATAGAAAACACTAATTGAACAATTTTGGTTTCCCTTAATCATCACCACTTGCAATCGTACATACTAATACCCTGTTCCCTTGCCCATAATTGCTGTGTTGTAGTGTTGTGTGTGTGTGTGTGTGTGTATGTGTGTGTGTGTGTGTGTGTGTGTGTGTGTGTGTGTGTGTGTGTGTGTGTGTGTGTGTGTGTATTTGTGTGCATATACATATATATATCTGTATGCATATATACATATGAATATATATATATATATATATATATATATATATATATATATATATATACACACAAATATATAATATATATGAATGTGTATAAAATATATATAAGTATGTATATATCAGTGTGTGTCAGTATGAATACATATATATATATCTATACTATATATATATAAATATATATATATATATATATATATATACACATACATATATATATATATATATGTATATATATATATATATATACACATACATATATATATATATATATATATATATATATAAAAAAACAAAAAACAAAGAAACACACCAAGCCAGCAGGAATTATAGTTAGTGCTTTTGTTTACTTCATAAGCATCAGACAACAGTTAAAAACCATAAGTCATTTAAATATCCCTCCAAAAAGACCAGTTAAACAATTAATTACATACTCAAATTGTCCTTAAAGGAACATACACACAAAATTGTTAATGCTATATAAAAATCAGGACATAAACATCAAAGTGTATACAGCAAGCTAAAATAATTCCATAAAAATTGAATTAATAATCATCTAAAACAGGATTTCAATTTTAACATACATTTTATAGATAAATTATCATTCAGCCCAGGAAGGGAATGTGCATTAAACTTCAATTTCCAAATCAGTTCCCTTTCATCTAATTTCAGGGCTATAGGACCACCTCTATTATATTTATCCAACACTTGCTCAATGACAAAAAATAGAAATGCATGTGACGGAAACTTATTTACATGCCTAGCCAAGGCATTATTCAAATTCAGCTTCCTAATGTTGTACAAATGCTCATAGATGCACTGTTTCAGGCATCTTTCTGTCCTTCCAATATAAAATGCAGGACATGCTTGACATACCGCCATGTACACAACATTCTTAGATGAACAGTTATATATGTCCTTAAGCTGGTATACTCTCCCATACATCTCAAAGGAATCAGTAACTTTAATAAATTTACAAAAATGACAGAAACCACATTTTCACATACCACCAAGAATATTAATTCCACGAATACTTTCCAAGGCATTTTTGAGGTTACTACCCTTCCTAAAAATAACATCAGGTTTCTCTCTAATCCTATTATTAATCAATGCGTCCTCCCTCAGAAAACACCTATTCTTATTAATAATATACCTGAGGTCATCAGCATCAAGTGAGAATGTAGTAATAAATCCACTATATCGGACATCCTCACTCAAATTAGGTTCAAGAGATAATTCACCCGCACCTAAAACAGAAATGACCATAGCATCTTCCAATAAATTAATCTGTTCAATAAAAGGGGCACTTCAAATGGTGAGGCAGTATGCAAATGGGGTTTAAAAGACCCTCTCTTTCTTTTAATACTAACCTCAGCACAAACCTCATTCACCAAGGGGAGTGGGTAACCCCTTTTCACAAACATCTCTGTTAATAAATTACATTCAAGAATTAAGTCAGCCTCATCTGTAACCATTCTGGATGCCCTAACAAACTGCCCTTTTACAACAGCCTTCTTTTGATGGTAGGGATGAGTACTAGACCAGTGCAAAAAAGCATTGGAATAAGTGGCCTTTCTAAAAATCTTGGAGGTAAATCTTTCATTAACCAAATCCTTACTTAGTTCGATGTCCAAGTAGGAAATAGAGTCCACTTTAAACTCAAAAGTAAACTTTAAAAATTCAGTGAAATTATTCATATGTTCAGACAAAATCTCCACTAATTCTAAACCACTCTTCCAGACCATAAAAATATTGTCCAGATAGCGTGTATACCAGATGACATTATTCTTAAACAGGGCATCCTTAAACAGGAACTCCTTTTCCCAACTGGTCATAACTATGTTTGCAAAAGTAGCTCCACAAGGAGAACCCATTGCTACCCCAGTTTTTTGCAAGTAATAATCCCCATTAAACATAAAATAATTATTCATCAGGACTAATTCCAAAATGTACACCAATGTCTCAATTTCCCTACCATCCACACCTTTAGTATAGTGTGACAGCGGTGAGGTCTGCGGTGGGAGTGACGGATGCATTTAAGGTGGAGGTGGGGTTACATCAAGGATCAGCTCTGAGCCCTTTTTTATTTGCAATGGTGATGGACAGGTTGACAGACGAGATCAGACAGGAGTCCCCGTGGACTATGATGCTTGCAGATGACATTGTGATCTGTAGTGAGAGTAGGGAACAGGTGAAGGAGACCCTGGAGAGATGGAGGTATGCTCCAGAGAGAAGAGGAATGAAGGTCAGCATTAATAAGACAGAATATATGTGTGTGAATGAGAGGGAGGATAGAGGAATGGTGAGGATGCAAGGAGTAGAGGTGGTGAAGGTGGATGAGTTTAAATACATGGGGTCAATAGTTCAGAGTAACGGTGAGTGTGGAAGAGAGATGAAGATGAAAGTACAGACAGGATGGAGTGGGTGGAGAGTAGTGTCAGGAGTGATTTGTGACAGACGAGTACCTGTAAGAGTGAAAGGGAAGGTCTACAAGAGGGTAGTGGGACCAGCTATGTTATATGGGTTGGAGACAGTGTCATTGACAAAAAGGCAGGAGTTTGAGCTGGATGTGGCAGAATTAAAGATGTTAAGATTTGCACTGGGTGTGACAAGGGTGGACAGGATTAGGAATAAGTATATTAGAGGGTCAGCCCAGGTTGGAAGGTTTGGAGACAAAGCCAGAGAGGCACGATTACATTGGTTTGGACATGTGCTGAGGAGGGATGCTGAGTACATTGGGAAAAAGATGCTAAGGATGAAGCTACCAGGTAACAGGAAAAGAGGAAGGCCTAAGATAAGGTTTATGGATGTGGTGAGAGAGGACATGCAGGTGGTTGGTGTGACAGAGCAAGATGCAGAGGACAGGAAGAAATGGAAACAGGTGATCTGCTGTGGCGACCACTAATGGGAACAGCCGAAAGAAGATGATGATGATGATATATATATATATATATATATATATATATATATATATATATATATATATACACACACACACACACACACACACACACACACACACACACATATATGTGTGTGTGTGTGTGTGTGTGTGTGTGTGTGTGTGTGTGTGTGTGTGTGTGTGTGTGTGTGTGTATAAAAGAGACCAGTTGACATAATAGATTCATAGGTGTTTACTAGGCTAATGACTACAAGGGCCTTTTTAAGCCTAGCCATGCATCCCAAATCTCTGACAAGTTGTTATACCTTTGATAAGTATAAGCATGGCCCTGGGAGATGAACCATTTACAGGTTACCTGAGTCCATTAGAGACATAGGTGCCAAACCAGGGATGATTTTTTGGTTTCCCATCCAATTGTCCAAATTGCACTTGAATTGGGTTAGGGAGGATCTCTGCTACACATGGATGAGGAGCCTCTTCCACAGACAGAGTAGTCTCTGGGATACATACCTATCTCTCCAGCAGGTCCTATTTATATCACAAACAAGTTTTAAGTCTTTAGAACTGGTAATTCTGGTGCTGTTTGTTTTGTGGATATGCAGGAGGTCCATCAGAGTGGGGTCTGAAAATACCCTGTATGCCAGGCATAGATCTCCCATCAAAAACCTTAGGAGACAGAATACAGGGATAGGGCCTTGAGGTGGTCTGCATAGGATATTCTACTTATGCCCGGTATTTTTTTAGTGAGGAACCTTTGTGGACGTACCAATTGTTGGATATGCCTGGTTAGGTACGTACCAAAGGGGCCATTGTACTCAATGATAGGTCTGATGAATGCCAAATAATGCTAAAGGTCTTTGCCTCACATGCACAAGGTACAAGGTTCAATCTTGACAATGCCTGTTTGGAGTTTGTGTGTTCTCCCTTTGTCCCCTCACCTCTGAAAAACATGCTTAGTGTTTCTATCTCAAACTCATCAATGAATGGAGCTGTGGGCAGCAGCACAGACTCTACATGGCATCCTATATGGATAAGAGCTGTATACAGTATCCTCAAGATACGAAAACATGTATCTCAGACTACATACCATAGCAGGGCCAGCCACTCAACAGTGTAAAATACAGCTCTAGGTGATTCAGTCATGTTGACTAATGTCAAATGGTCATGGGTATTTGCCAGTGATAAGTGGGTTGAGGACCCAGCCTTCTCGGGCCTACACCAGGGACCCATCCTGGTGGCAAGAGGGGTGTATGTGCCAGAACTGGCCAGTGTGTGCCTGCCATAAAGCCCAGCAGCCCTGGGTCAATAAGTTGCTGGCCTGTTTCCAGTTGCCCAGCCTGGGTTACCTGGGATAGCTCTGCTTTTTTTTTGTTTTTTTTTTGGTAAGAAACATCATTATTAAATTGTTATAAATGACATTGGCAATTTCACATTTATATAAATGAAAATAAACCATACTGACACAATCTCAGTTGTAAACATTATACATTACAAACCATGTCGACACAACAGTAGCTCCAAACATTATGTCATTTATAATATATCCAGTCATTGTCAGTTAACCATTACATAGCTCATTCAGTTCCTGCCTTTTTTTAAACATTGTTCCTCCTCTGCATGTATTGATCTCACAGTTCCCATTTTTTTCCTATGTAATTTGCTTCTACCCTTTTCTAAAGATCCCAATTTCAGTTGTTTTATCTCTGTTACTATCTTCCCTACTTCTAGTAAAGTTGGTTCAGACTTTGATTTCCATTTTCTAGTAACTGCTTCTTTGGCAGCCATCATAATTAGACTCAGCAGGTCCTTACTATGTCTAGGCAATTCCAATTTTGTAACATAGCTCAAAAAAATCATTTATTTTGTTACACCAATTGCTCACCCAGAATCTCCAACAGAGCAGTCTGCAGGGAATCTTTAAAGTCTGCCAACTCATTACACTACCAGAAAATATGCTCCCAGTTACCTCTTTCTTCCCCATCACACCTCCAACATTTGCTGTCTACCTTAGGAAAAATTCTTTGGAGTCTTACTGGAGTATAAAAATACCCATGTAAGCACTTCCAAGCAAAGATCCTAAATCTTCTAGACTTTGTTGCATATTAGGGAGACATACCCCCCAATTGCTTTTTTGTGAATTGTTTATCTAATCTCTTTTCCCAATCCTTTCTAACCTCCACTGATTGATTCTTATAGTTACCATGGAATATTTTATATGCTGTACTAATTATTCCTTTCTTAATGGCAACTTGTATTCTAGATTCTACTAAAAACTCTACCAGTGTTGTCTTTTACTTAGGACCCTCCCTCTATTTCTTTCACTTTGCCTATAGGCAATCTCTAACCTGCAGTCCAAATATGTCCTTGGAGTCTTCCCATTCTATTACCTTTCCCACTCTAGTTATTTGTTCCCAATACCTTGGTTCCCTTGACAGTTTTCTCCAATAAACACTAGCCCACTCTTGCCTATTGTCTATATCCCTAATTGCAGTCATCCTTATCAGTAAAATTTCCTTTCTCCATCCCCGTGTTGGCTTAGTTCTTAGTATACTTTCTCCTACTTTATGAATATAATATCCTGTATGATTATTGTTATTCTCCTTAATGGTCTGTATCCAAAATCCCAGTCTCTCCTTGTTTCTTGGATTTCCATTCTGTTTCATCATCATCTCTTTCCACTTTGAGTTACAGTTTTCTGTTTGTGCTATGTATAGGAGCCTTAACTTTCTTGTTCTGAAATACCCTTTCAAATTGGGTAATCCCAATCCGCCCTGTTCTGTTGGAAGAATAAGCTTAATCAACTTTACTCTTGCCATCTTCCCTCCCAGATAAAATCCTTCATCTCTTTATTAATTGCTATGCACAACTTCTCTGGTTGATAAAAAATATGCCTGACCTGTTTATAAAATTAAAGAGGCTATAAGCATTTTAACTGCTTGTATCTTACTATAGATATCCATATAACAGAGATTCCATTTTCTCAGTTTTTGTATTATCTCTTGTTTAGTGTCTTTCCACATATCCTTAGCTGCTTCATCAGAATCATTTTAATCCATACTCCTAAATACTTCATTTTATCATACCCCCATAACTATGGATATTGTTGAACCAATTAGTATTTGGGTACATAGTTTACCGCTAGTGCATTTGTTTTAGTTTCATTAATGTTGTATCCCAAAAAGTTTAAAAACTGTCTCAATATGATTCACACCACTGCAATATTCCTTTCTGTTTTTTTTCAGGTATAAAATAATGCCATCTGCAAATAGTGCCAGCTTTTCTTGACTACCGTACTAATTATATCCTTGAATTTAGAAGTCCCTTATTTTCTTTGCCAATGTTTCTAAATATAATGCAAATAACAAAGGGGAGAAAGGACAACCCTGTCTGGTTCCTCTGCTCAAGCAGAGATTATCAGAGAGGACCGCACCCACTTTAATTTGTGCCTCTGATCCCTCATATAGCCTCCTAATCAACCTTATAATTTTATCAGGAAATGCAAATGCTTCCATTGCTCTGCTCATAAAGTCCCAGCTTACTCTGTCAAGTGTTTTCTCTGCATTAAGTCCCACCAATAACAGTGGTATTTTCTTACTTTCTGCTTCCCTCTGGATCATCAGTATTCTGTTAGTGTTGTCAAATGTTTCCTCCCCTCCACAAAACCACATTGTACCATCTCTATCAATTTTGGCATCACTTTTGCCATTCTTTTAGCCATTATAGACAAAAACACTTTATAATCATGGTTTAGTACTGAAGTGGCCCTGTATGAAGCTGGATCTTATGGATCTTTACCCTTTTATGTATTACAGTTACCACCACTTTCTTCCAGGATGTTGGCACTTCTCCTCCTCTCAAAATACTGTTAAACAAAACCTTCCAGATCTTTATCATTATTTTCTTTCTAGCTTACAGACTTCCACAGGAAACCATCTATTCTTGGGGACTTTCCTATATATTGGTAATATATCACCATTTTATCTTATCTCCTCCTATCCTAAATGTTAGTAATTGAGCCTCCTCTACCTCCATCCTTGTTATATTTAATTCTTTCATAAAACATTTCCATTTGTACCTTTTCTTGATTTCCATGTTTCTCTACTTTATACAGTCTTTCAAAGAATTTCTTAAATATTTCTAATACTTCTACAGGATCCATTAATACCTTCTTTGTTATGGTTTCCTTAAGCTTGGTAACAGCCTTTTCTACTTTCTGTTGCCTGAGTCATTGTGCTAAAAGTTTTTGTATTCTAGAGTTAAAAATAGTTGCTTAAATGCAATTGTTCTAAAGTCATCCATATTATCGATGTAATTCATTATTTTCTGTTTAGAAGTCTGTACTTGCTCATCTTCTTGTTCTATAAGATTCCTTATATTTAGCAATACTTTAACATTTGTTGGTCCCTCTAAATAATTCTTGTTACTTCTTAACCATATCACCCTTTATTTTTCTTTCAACCATGCTTTTAAATTCCACTTTATTTTTATCCCACTCCCTAGCTATATTTTCAGAAGAAATTTCTATCTTCTCTAATTGCTCCTTAACAATTTCCGCTACCCATTCCTTAACTTCGTCTCTTTTCAACAGATAGCTAGGAAATTGCCAGTGCCTCATTTTTATTTCATTACCCTGTGTTTATATTTTAGTTATTATTGGCACATGATCTGAAACAGTTATTGGGTGTGTATCAAGACCTTCAGTTAAATGCACATTCCTTTGAAATGTAAATAATGTTTAGCCTAGCTCAGTTTTTGTATCTTGGGGAATAATATGTAATTTCACATCTTTCATGCCAAATATTTTCATACATTTCTTTAAAAATATACTCTCCTTTGTTATATTATCCTTTCTAGGCCCCAGCCGCATATTCACTATTGTAAATCAAATTCCATTCCCAACCTATAAGCAATATTCCTTGCTGAAAGCTGATTATTTCTCCTAGAATTTTCTTAAGCTGCATTACAGCAGTTTTCAGTGGAATATAAATACATGCCAGTGTAATCCTCTTCCCTTGCCAGTAGCCCATTAATACTACAAATCTACCATTGTTGTCTTTTTTATCCTCTTCTATTACTTTTCAGGATCCTCTTGCAATTAATATAAGTACTCCTCTCTTCCTTTACCCCAAATATTCTGCTGAATAACCATCTTGAAAAACATTCTTCATCAAATTCACATGTTCAGTTCTTTCGAAGAGTGTCTCCTGCAGCATAGCTATTTGCAGTCTACATGTTTTTATGTAGTTCGCCACTCTTTCTTTTTTGTATTTATCTGGGAGACCATTAATGTTTAAAGACATTATAGAAAACATTATATTCCTGAGAGATTATTATTCCCACCTTTTATGCATAACAGCTTTTTTGTTAAATGTCTGGTTTCAGCTTTTGTGTTACATGCATGTACTGTTTGGCAGGTTAATCTTTTATACAGTTGTTTCTTGTCATCTCCATTTCAGCCTCTGTCACATCTTACAGAACTTTTAGTTTTACTGAAAACCCTCAAACAAAAATATACAGACAAATCTAATACCCCTTAAAACCTATTAACTTGATAATAACACACAAAACTATGCATGTACATTTTCAAATATTGAAGTTTTACCCTCCTTGTTGTTGTGTCTTTTGGCTTTTCCCAGTTGGGGTCGCCACAGCAGAACTCCGGTCCGCTAATGGTTGGCAGTAGATTTTTACGTGCCGAGTTGCCAGCTCTGACGCACAACCTTCAACAAAGGTATGCCCTTTCACACGTCTCCACACAGAAGATGCTCTAGCTGAGAATCGAATGGGACAACGTCTTACTGTGAGGCGACTACGCTACCGCAGCACCACCACTGCAGTCTACCCTCCTAATAGGAACAAATATTCCAAACTGGCAGCCACACACACAGATTCAAGTTTAGCTAAAAGAAAGGTTATCCATGCTAAGACTCATGGTATAGTCTATGGTTCTATTAAGTGCTGTCTGGTTTTGTCTTATCTTTATAGCTCTCTCCAATGCAAAAACACTTTAATGCTTTCAGAAAACATTTTCTCCAAGCCATTTTTCTGCATCAGATTGCCTGCTAGAGACATGAGAATCAAACACAAACCTGTTTACCCAAAAAAAAGCCTTATAATATTCAAAATTCGTATTAATTTACTTGTTTTCCTCATAAAACTTGTTACTAGATTAAGCTAATTGCCTTAACCCAGTCCTTCCCCTATGCAGGAATGAGAAAAAGCACATTCATTTTTCTTTTGTCATGCTCTTTTAACCAGATTTTTTTTATTTTTAGATTGCAGTGCCTAAATTTGTTACTTCCAAACAAGGAGAAAGAGAGATAAGAAGGGATAAAGAAACAAAGAAAAAAAAAAAAAAACAAGAAAAACTATTTATATTAGTATCCTGATTACAGTTAAAAAAATAACTGAAAAAACTTTATAACATGCAAAGAAAATCATGCACCATTTAAATAGTACTATTAAGATTTTTACTTTCTCCCTCCTCTTTCCCAAACATTAATGAAATGAAGTAGGGCATATGCTTTAGAGTCCCCTACAATTTTAACAGTCTAAGAATGTCCAATATTTCCAGATTTTCTTGCTCTATTGGTATGCATCTACTTCTCTCAAGCCCTGTCTCTGCTTCATTTCCAATGTACTCTTGATTCTTCTGGTCAACTCTTGTGCTTTTTTTCCTTGTCTCAAGCATTTCCCACTGAAACACTGGAAAGGGTTTCACTAGCACAGTCTGTCTGTACTCTTTATTACCAGAAGAACAAGAAGCAGAATTTCCTTTCTGTTTCACAGCTCACTTTTTGTTGGACACAGTTTTGTATTTCTTCCTTAGCATGTACTTCACCAAAAAATTATTTTGTTCCTCCAGGGAAATATTTTGAAGATAGCTGGGTACAGCAGTTTGAATCTCATGCCTGCTTCTTGACATTCCCTGAATAATGGGATAAATTTATTTCTGCCTAGTGTACAATAAGCAGCCATTCTCCACACTCTGCTATCTCCCACTTTTAGTATTTTGTCCTTCTGCCACAGTTTGTGAGAATGAACTCCTTCTTCTGGTAAGATTGCATCTTTACTATGAAAGGTCTAGGTTGTTTTCTCATAGTCAAGGTTTGGAGCATACATACAATGTACTCTTTCAATTAACATTTTCTGTTGTGGAATACCAATCCAGTTGCTTATTTGTCTTTTCATAAAATTAATACAGTCTGTTCCTTTCAACTTCTTGGGTACAGCAGAAAATCTCAGATTTTCCCTATGTGTTTCTATTATTTTTTTGAAATATGTCTTCTTGTACAGTCTCATATTCAGCCAAACATTTCTTCATTTCAGCCTTTGAGTTTTGCAGTTTTATCACCTCATCTGAATATTGTTTAAAGCTTCTTCCCTTTTTTCCAGCCTTTTATTGTTTGAGTTGATGTACTCCATCAAGTCTGTATGCATTTGTCTTATATTTTCCTCTAGGTTAATGGAAACCATGTCTGGAGCTTGCACTGATTTTTGCTGAACAGCTACAGTATGTTTCCCAGTCAATATTTTTGTCACCTTTTGTAGCTGATTTTCTTCAGGTCCTCTGTATTTCTTTTTTCATGGCTTCTAGGCAGTGCACTTTCTAGCCAGTTACTGAAATTTAACCAGAAATCTAGGTTCACTGGCTTTCTCTACTAAGTTTCTGTTTTCACACTGGGAGAGCTAGAATTAAGTTGTTACTCAATTTGCAGCCATCTTGGAAATCCTCCTTGGGATAGCTCTGTTGAGTGAAAGCTGGGCATAAAACCAATCAACCTGCCAAATGTGAACTAAGAACTGCTACACTCAATGTAGGTTCACTGACAGGACAGAAGATGGAGTGGAAGTTGGGGGTGGAAGTGGATGACATGGTAGTATGGACGAGGCTGGACATCCTATGTATCTAACAGAGTTACTTGGTTTGGGATCCACAGTTTACTATTCAGGAGAAGGAGGACAGGCTAGAAATAGTGTGGGAATTGTGGTGAGAGAGAGAGAGAGGCTTCATCAGAATTACTGACAGTGACAGACTCATGGCAATCCAACTTCAGCCTAATGACAGGACAGTATTCATAATCTCAGCCTATGCCTTACATCAGGGTTGTGTTAGTGAAGAGAAGAGTACATTCAGACAGCAGTTGCAAGACGTACTTGATAAAGCAGTCAAACTTGAACTGGTGTTGATAATGGGTGACTTGAAAACAATATATAGAGAGAAAGAACAGGATATGAGTACTGCCTGGGTCCACAAGTTTGGGGCAACAGAAGGAGGGGGCATTCTGGACTTCTGTCTGGCAAATGGCTTGACAGTAGCCAACACATGGTTCAGAAAGAGAGACAGTCACAAGATCACACACAAGAGTGGCCAAGGTAGACTTCCTTTAGGTAATGAAAGGGCACTGGGATAGAATAAGTTATTGCAAAGTCACCCCCTAGTGAAACAGTCGCCCCACAGCATAAACCATTGGTTGCAGCAATCAGCTGCAAGCAGTGGTCAGAGAAGGCTCTAAGGTCAACAGAGACCAGGTTGAAGACCTAAAAGTTCAATGGGGAAAAAGTACAACAGTTCAAAGGAACAACAAAAGCTGCCCTGGACAAAGTGCCTCTTAAGAACAGCAATGCAAATCCAAAAAGTAACAAAAGAGGCAACACCACAGCTTTAATGTAGACAAACTCCAAATAGTAAGTGCTTTCACATTTCAAAGAACGTTTCATCAGACTTTAATGCAGCAGTCATCTTCCATCTAAATTACATAATGTCATTACCAATACAATCTCCATTCACATTCTAGAACTAATTATGACATCACAAAGACAATTCAAAATCCTACAATCCATCATTAAATCATCACAATCAGCTAACTATATCTAAAAAATCATTTATAAAAACAGCTAACATCTAGCTATGTCTATAATACAGCACTATTAACAGAAACCTAACTAAGTATCATAGTCTAACCTAACTTATTACTGCAAAAGTACCTAGTGTGCATAAGGCTGAGCTACTACACATTAAAACTAAATAACATGAAGTAATAATCCTAAAACACAGCATAAAATACAAAAATAATGAGTTAAATACTAAGACTGTAATTTAGCCTAATACATCAATAGAGTTCTTAATGTGCATAGGGCCTTGCCGCTAGGAAAGGTTTTAATGCGGTCTTATCATTCAAATCACATGATCGATGTGCTTGTAGATGTATTATCCATCCACTTTCCTGCTCTTCCATATAATTCTTAACATCTCCTAGTCTACCAGTCTTTTAAATTAATTCTAAGGCTTTAAATTTAAATTTATGTATCATACCATGGGTCATCACATGCCTAGCTAGCACATTGCCTTCATCCTCTTTGTTAATGGCATATATGTGTTCTCTGACACGTTCCCTAAGGGTTCTGTTTGTCTTGCCCACATAAAAAGATTTACATAACTGACACTGAGCCAGATATATCAAGTCCCTAGTCCTGCAGTCAGCATAATGTTTAAAAATATATTCATGTCCAGTATTCGGATGTACAAATTTATTGTCACCTGCCATGTATATACATTGATTATAATTTCTGCAGGAGAACGTTCCTTGTCTTTGAGAGCATACCTCCATCAATAATAACTGGAAACTATTAAGCAGAGATGATAGAATATCAGCAATAGTAGGGACGACACCTAGCATCACATACAGAAATACTAAATCATAGAAAAGACTACTAAGCTATGAAGATAGTAAAATGGAGGTATTAAAGTCTGATGAAGCGTTCTTTGAAATGTGATAGCGCTTACTATTTGGAGTTTGTCTACATTAAAACTTTACAACGAGCTGTGGTGTTGCTGTGGTGTTGCCTCTTTTGTTACTTTTTGGATTTACAACAGTTCAAGGAATTACTCAGGACTCTAGCACCCCAAGAAGAGGAGGAAACAGGTGGATTTGAAGAAGAATTTCAGCACCTAAAAACAGCATGAGTGAGGACATCAGAATAGATATGTGGCTGAGCCAGATATGGAAATAAGGTAGATAAAAAAAAGCTGGTGGTGGAATGAAGAAGTCCAGAAAGTCATGGAAAGAAAGGAGTGGAGGGAGGAGTGGGAGATAGAAAAGACAGACCAGGCTAGGAAGACATACTGGTTGAATAACAAAGAGGCTAAGAAAGGAGTTGCACTAGCAAAGAACAGGACATCAGAGGCACTCTGCCAGCTTCTGAAAAGTGACTCAGTAGATGGCACAAAGAAACTATATCAGATTGCAAGGCAATGACAGAAAGATAAAGAAGATATTCAGACACTCTACATAAGGGATGCCAGCAACAACCTGCTCAATAGTCCATAGGACATTAAAGGCGGATGAAAGTCATTTTCTGAATGAAGAAAACCCTGCAGAAGCACTGCCCCAGACACAGCCTATGATGAAAGAAAAAAAGGACCCACCCTAGAAGAAGTAAGAGCAGTACTTAGGAAAATGAATTCAGGAAAAGCAGTAGACTCAGATGAGATCACAGCAGATATGATAAAGATGTGTGAGATAAGGGAGAAATGGCTCTTGAGGGTACTCATAGCAGTGTGGAGAAAAAGGTGTATTCCACATGACTGGAGAATAAGTATTCTCATGCCAGTGCACAAGAACAAACAGAACATCCACAACTGTGGGCAGTACAGAGTTATCAAACTCATGTGACATTGCATGAAAGTTCTGGAGAGGGTGTTTGATGTGACAAACGAATATGCAGAGTAGTAAAAAGTAAGATGGGAGATGAGCAGTTCGGATTCACATCAAGATGCAGCACAACTGACACAGTGTTTGCAATTAGACAGATAGTTAAGAAACCAGAAATGAGAAACAGTCCAACTGGGCATTCCTAGACTTGGAGAAAGTATGTGACAATGTCCCAAGAAAGCTGATTTCAGCAGTCCTGTGGTGGTTCAAAGTCCCAGAAACATGGGTAGACTTAGTACAGGCTATGTAAAAAGATCCATTGACTCAAGTACGAATAGTGTTCAGTCTCACAGAGGGGTTCTCATTGGGAGTGGGTGTACATCAAGTTTCAGCTCTGAACCCACTGTTGTTCATACTGGTAATGGATTACATTAGCAAACAGGTTGGAGGGGACAGATCCACAAAGTTGTGTATGCAGACATCGTGACATTACAAGAAGACTCTGGGCAACAACTTCAGCATAGGCTAGGGGGAATGGAAGGCAAAACTGAAGGTGCATGGGATGAAAGTGAGTACAGATAGGACAATTGTAAAGGCAGCAAACTGAGGAAATCAGAAGAAACTAAGAAATGAGATAGAAGGGAAGACAGTGAAACTGGTTAACAGCTTCAGTTATCTGGGAGGGTTTGCTGAGGAGAAGAGATGTCTGAATGTACAGGTCAAATCTAGAATCGGGGGGGCTGCAGCCAACTGGCACAGAGTATCAGGGGGTAGTGTAAGACAAAGGAATGCCAAAGAAGCTGAAAAGTAAGGTATATAAAACAGTGGTGCAACCAGTACTACTGTATGGTATGGAAACCTGGGCAGTAGAGGCAGAGCAGATGAAGAAACTACAAGTGATGGAAATGAAGTTCCTGAGACAGGTGGTAGGATACACACTGTAGGAAAGCCAAAATAATGAGGACATAAATGCAGTAGCCAAAGTACCTCCATAAAATATTATGACTGGACTTTTAATGCTGACAAACTGTTAAAGGCATATATGCATCGTTTAAAACTATGGTTATAACCTGATAGCAACAATGAAGATAAAATGTTAGAGATCTTAGCAGTAGATAGTTTTAAAGAGCTTGCCCTAGTAATATAGGAAAATAAGTATAAACAAAATGATCCCAAGAACTCTGACAAGCTAGCAGCTTTAGAAGAGTGTGTATTACTTAGCTTCACTATGTTTAAAATGATTTGTCTGATTCTAAGCCTAACATTGTAATACATAATATGCCATAATTTGTGAAACCAAAAGTTGCAAATAATGAGTTGTTTCAAATATGAGGGGAAGAGGCTGACTCCTAATTTTTTGCTATTAATTGAAGACAATGTTAATAGCAGAAATGTAAAAACTGACATGCATGCTACAACTGAAGTTGCACCTTTTGAATGTGACAAGGCTACAGCTAAAATAATTGGATCAGCATTATGTCAATAAGTTATAACTAAGCTGGTAAAGTATACTGTATTTCTAGATGGGATAGAAGTTCATGCTCTGCTAGATTTTGGAAGCATGCTTATCCTTGTCAAGGGTCTCCTGGTATGTAAGCATAGAGTTAGTAACAAACAAAAGTGGAGGTAACAAGCATCTGGCTATTGATAGAACTATCCTTATTCCTAAGCTAGGATATGGCCTCCTAGTTAAATGTCTTCATTCCTCCCATAATAATCACAAACATCAAATAATTGAAAGTAAAATAGATTTGCACTCCTAGTACACCAACACATGCATCACTTACTTGTTCTACAGAAATTCAAATTGCTACTTATTCCTAGTCATCCCATTCTCCTACTTGGTTCTCTACTGGTAAAATCTTAAAATAAGGTTATTGCTCACCTTTAAAGTGAAATTTATCCATCAGAGAACCAAACTGCTGTCTTAGGCATACCCACGAGGACACTAGCACATTACTGAGACCTCCCTTCAAGATGGCGACGGGTGAAAAATCCTTCTGGAATCCAGGACCAGCCACCTGGAACCACCTTCCACTGATATGAAAAAACATACAGTCTTTTTTAGAATTCAAGAATAAGCTTTAAAGGAACACCTGCAAAAAGAAGCTACTTGCTTTGAAGACTCTGGCTGACTTGTTGGCATCCACTGTTGTTTCAGCTGGCAAAAGGGAAATGCAATATTCTGTGCAACTTGAAGTCTTACATCATGTATAACTGTTGTAGTTCCAGTACTATCTATTGTAAGTAAAATGTCTCCAAATGCATAGTACTTTGAACTCTTATAAAGATTTTCTATTTAGTTAATGAGCAAGTGTTCAATTATTCAAGTATGTAATTATTCTGTCTATGTCATTATGCTTCTTTTTACATGTAATGCATTTACTGTTTTTATTACTTGTATTTGCATCTGGATCATGAGTGAAAAGGATCAGTAGACCAACTCACCAACCCAGTTACAAAATAAATACATAAACAAAAGAATATCCTTTCATACATATAGAAATCCACATAGTCCTAGGAAAACTATTACATCCTGTGACTATAAACCCTGTGGCATCATATTAGGAAAAAATTCTTCATTTTAAAGCACTGTGAAATATGTGGGAAAAAGGAAAATCTGATCAGGCTGATGCACCTAATAAGAATGAACTAAAGCAGAAGCCTGATATGCCCATTCAATCTAGGAATGAGGGAGAAAGAAATACAGTGAGAGACATACAAAAACCCAGAACCCAAACCAGGAGAAAAGCTTCCGCTGAAGGGTTCAGTTGCAGTACCTGAATGTATGCTTTACAAACAGCCCAGTTACTGTCTAATCTAGTCAATTGTTAGTAATCTCAGACAGTTCTGGTTGTGAAAAGATTTGGAACACTGCCTAGTGCTTTCATATATCTTAAAATTCAAGCCATTTATTATAAAATGCATAAATGTCACATTTATAGACTATATGTTGTGGAGTAGAGCACGGAAACTGAGATAGACATTCTACCTGTCTTTCTAAAATCTGGAAACCCATCTCAGTAATCCTCAACTTGCATACAAGCACACATCTCTTGTTAGCTGCTTTATTTTCTGTCTGTCCTTCTAAACTCTGGAAACCTCCATTTAAGTAATCCCAAACTCGCATACCAACATATACCTCCTGTTAACTGTCTTATTTTCCAGTTTAAAGGCTACAAAGTACAAATGTATAACTGTGAAATATAGTGCATTACTTATGTTGGCCAAATACTACTTACTGCAGCAGAGCATATAAAAATAGTATTTTATCTAACCAGTTAAACCACCAAACAATCCTAATTACTTTAATCTCTCTCTCTCTCTCTCTCTCTGTCTCTCCCAGTATACTGAGCACATAGTATCCCTGACAATTCCTGCTGCAAAAGTAAGACAATCTCACTGCCAAGGGAACTTCTACAAGTTAAATTTAACTCCAGTTGTAAAAGCACAAAAGGGGAAATACCTTCAGTTCATATGTAAAGCAGTTTCCAAGAATAAAATTAAACTGCTGAAATATCTTGTTTTTCCTCACTTCTGCATCAGTATGTTCTGTACTGCAGTGTGAATCTGCTGGAAGGGATCCTCAACCCCATCCCCACCCCCACCCATAGGCCTTGTACCACTTAAGGTGAAGTTTAATTAACATTTTAGCACATTTTACTTTAGCAGTGCAAAATTTCCATGGAGAAAGCAGAAATAAAACCCATAACAATAAAATTAAATGCTACAACTCACCTCAAGTAATTAAAATTTCTTGTCTTTGAATCTATAAACATTCTACCTCATTGAATCTTGTCTTTGAATCTATAAACATTGTACTTCTTTGATTGTTTTTGGCAGAAAACTATCTGTGGGGGTAGTACGTGCATTTCACTGAAGTACCCAACTGGTTGAACCCTCTCCTTTCATGCTTGCTATGCTTAGGCCCACTCTGCTCCCCTACCCTACCTTCAATTCCCACCCACCCCCACATCATTTACACTTATCTTAAGCTAATCTCCACCCACCACATTACCACCAATCTCAATACAGCTTACAATCTCTACGTTTGCCCATCCTTCACACATTCACTTACTACTTCCTACCTTTCTTCTTTCTTTCAGCTGGATTGCTTCTACATTGCAACTCAACATTCCCTCCCACTTTACCAATCCATAACCAGTCAAACACTATCCAGCCTGCTGCGGCTATCCTGTTTACATTTTTATGAACTGGACACTCACATAATAATTAGTATGCTATTGAATGTACTCCAATTCACTTCCCTCTTCTTTCTAGCACACAAAAGCAATTATCATACACCTCTCAACACCAGTCTTATGCCAAATTACTCCCATATTTCATTCTGAATAGTTCACAAGCTTTACAACCTATGTCATATTCATCTTTTCAAACAAAAATATATAAAACTAACGCATCTCACAAATTAGTCACGAAGAACAAATTTAAAACCAAGTGGCATTGTATATTCCAGCTACCCAGTCTGCAAATATGTGGTGACATACCCCTATCTCAGGTCCAGCCACACTAGCCTCTCCCATCATGACCCACACAACCATTAATAATGTAACACCTCACTCCTGCAACTTGAGTAAAACAAGTCTAAAATTGATAAACATTAACATTAGAAGCATCTGTAACAAAGTAACTGAACTGCATGCTTTCATAGCTCATTACAGCCCTGACAACCTCAGTATCACAGAAACATGGCTAAAACCCGAAGTCAAAGACACTGAAATCCTCCCACCAAGATAAAATATCCTTTGAGCAAACTTCATAGCCTAAAAAGCAGATGAAGTAGCTATTATACAGAGGGGAGATAAACATTTGACAACATCAACAGAACTCTGATGATTCAGAGGGAAGCAGAATGTAAGAACATACCACTGTTGTTTGTGGTTCTTGATGCACAGAAAGTATTTGACAGAGTAAGCTGGGACTTTAGGAGTAGAGCAATGGGAGTATTTCCATTCCCTGATAAAATTATAAGTTTGATTAGAAGGATATATGAAGGATCAGAGGTGAACATTAAAGGAGGTAGGGTCCTCTCTGATAATCTTTGCTTGAGCAGAGGAACCAGGCACGGGTGTACACTCTCCCCTTTATTATTTCATTATATTTAGAGCAATCAGCAAAGAAAATAATGGACTTAGAAATTCAAAGATATACCCGGTATGGTAGTCAAGAAAAGCTGGCTCTATTTGCAGATGACATTATTTTATACCTGACAAAACCAGAAATGGACATTACAGTGCTGTGGAATATATTGAGACAGTCTCAGATCTTTTCAAGATACAAAATGAATGAAACTAAAACAAAGGCAATTATGGTAAATTATGTACCAAGATATGAAGTGGTTCAACAACACCCATACTTATGGGGATATGATAAACTGAAATATTTAGGATTTTGGATTGAAAATGATTCTGGTATGGCAGCTAAGGATATTTGAGAAGAGACTAAACAAAAAATAGTACAAACATTGAGAAAATGGAAGCTCTGTTATATGGATATCAATAGTATGATACAAGCAGTTAAAATGCTTTTAGTCCATTTAGCCTTATACACAGTTCAGACATATGTTTATCAACCAGAGGAGAAGTTGTGGATAGCAATTAATAAAGATCTGAAGGATCTTATTTGGGAGGGAAGGATGGCAAGAGTCAAGTGGGATAAGCTTATTCTTCTGAAAGAACAGGGCGAATTGGGATTACCCTATTTGAAGGGGCATTTCAAAGCAACACTGTTAAGGTTCCTATACATGGCACAAGCAGAAAACTATAATTAAAAGTGGGAAGATATGATGATAAAGCAGGGGGGAAACTCAAGAAACAATTAGAGACTGGGATTTTGGATGCAACCCTTTAAGGAGAATAACAATAGTAATACAGAATATTGTATTCATAAAGTAGGATAAAGTATTCTATGAACTAAGCCAACATGGGAATGGAGAAGGGAGAGTCTGCCAATAGGGTTGACTGGAATTAGGGATACAGACAATAGGCAAAAGGAGGCTAGAATTTATTGTAGAAAATTGGCAAAGCAATCAAGGTATGGGAAGCAAATAACTAGAGAGGGAAAGGTAATAGAATGGAAAGATGCCAATAACTTATTTGGACCGCAGATTAGAGATTGCCTTCCCTATCAAGGACTGATATCAGATTATAGGCTAAGAGAAAGAAATAGGTTGGATCCTAAATGAAAGACCAGCACTGGTAGAGATTTTAGTAGAATCTAGAACAGAATTTGCATTAAGCAAGGAATAATTAGTACAGCATGTAAAACATTGCATGATAACTATATGAATCAATCAGAGGGGGTTAGAAAGGATTCAAAAGAGAGACTGAATAAGGAATTCACAAAGAAACAATGGCGGATATATGTATGTCTCCAAAATATGCAAAAAAATCTAGAAGATTTAGGATCTTTGCTTGGTAGCATGTATATAGGTATTTTTATTCCCCAAGTAGACTCCAAATAATTTTTCCTGAGGTAATCAGTAAATGTTAAAGGTGTGATGGGGAAGAAAGAGATAACTGAGAATATATTTTCTGGGAGTAGAATGAGTTGGCAGACTTTAAAGATTTCCTGCAGCTCTGTCAGAGATGATGGGTGAGCAAACTGGTGTAACTAACGAAATGATTTTTTTGAACTATAATACTGAATCAGAACTGCCTTGACATAATAAGGCCTTGCTGAGTCTAATTATGATGGTTGCCAAAAAACAATTACTAGAAAATGGAAATCAAAGTTTAAACCAACTTTGCTAGAAGCAGTGAAGATAGTAACAGAAAAAAACAACTGGAATTGGGATCTTTAGAAAAAGGTAAGAGAAAATTACATAGGAAAAATGCGAAGTGTGACATCAATACATGCAGAGGAGGAACGAGGTTTAAAAGAAGGCAGGAACTGAATGAGCTATACAAAGACTGACTGACAGTGACTTGATATATTATAAGTGGTGTATAATGTTTGCAGCTACAGTTGTCAGCATGGTTTGTAATGTATAATGTTTGCAACTGAGATTGTGTTGGTATGGTTTATTTTCATTTATATAAACGTAAGATTGCCTATGGCATCCATGGTAATTTATTAAAGATGGTTCTTGTTTAAAAAAATAAACAAACAGATCTATTCTAGAATCTCATATCCCCACTATTTGGAAGAAGACATACATACATATATACGTCCTCTTCAGAAAAAGGATCCTCTGCTGACTACTTAAACATCAGGACAATCACCATTCTGTCACCATTATCTAAAATATTAGAAAAGTGTATCCATTTCCAGTTACTGCAGTAACTTACTATAAATAATCTACTGTCTCCCACACAACATGGTTTTTGTTCCAACCATAGCTCCACTACTGTTCTAATTCATTTTGCTGATACTATTAATAAAAAACAGAAATGTTGGAAACATAGTATATTCCTTATTCCTAGATCTGGCCAAAGCATTCAACATCATTGCTAACCATAAACTATTACTTAAACTGTTCTCCTTGGGTCCCTCCTCTCCTCCCTCCTTGGTTTAACAACTACCTAACAGATTCCACGCAATCAAATGATGGTTAGAATGCTCCTCATTTCTACTTATTACTATAGGAGTGCCACAAGGTTCCATACTAAGACCTCTCCTGTTTAACAGATTTATAAATGATCTACACACTGCTTCCAAGCATACCACTCTTGTACAATATGCAGATGATTCAACATTCATCTGCACAGCCATTAACCTACAAAACTTGAAGAAATTTATCAAGAATCCTTTACATCCATAGAATCCTAACTGGACAACTCACAACTCCTACTTAACCAAAAAAACTAGTACTTTTCAACTTTTCACCCCAAAATTATTCTTCCAAAGAGACACTCTTGTCAAAATCACTTCATTAAACAATATCCTGAATGAAGAGGTCCCCAACACCAAACTGTTAAGGTTAAAAAGGATTCGGTTGTGGCAGCTAAGGATATGTAGGAAGAGAATAAACAAAAGATAAAACAAAAACTGAGGAACTGAAAGCTCTTTTTTATGGATATGGATAGAAAGTTACAAGCAGTGAGAATGTTTTAAGTACCTTTAGTTTTATATGCAGGTCAGGCATATTTTTATCAATCAGAGGAGAAGTTGTGAATAGCAATAAAGAGTTGAATGATTTTATCTTGGAGGGGAAGAGAGCAAAAGACAAGTGTATTAAGTTGATACTTCTAATAGAACGGGGTGGTTTGAGATTTCCTGCTTTGACAGGGTATTTTAGAGCTACGCAGTGAAGGCTCCTATACTTAGCACACGCTAAAAGCTATACTTCAAAATGCTAAAGGATGATGATGATGAAACAGGGGAGAAGCTCAAGAAATAAGGAGAGACTGGGATTTTTGATGCAGATCCTTAAGAAGAATATCAACAGCCATACAGAATACTGTATTCATAAAGTAGCAGAAAGTATTCTAAGAACGAAGCCAACAATGCAGTGGAGAAAGGAGATTCTGCCTATAGGTATGACTGCAATTAAGGATACACAGAATAGGCAAGAGGGGTCAGGAATTTACTGGAGAAAGCTGGCAAAGGAACCAAGGTATTGGGAGCAAATAACAAGAGAGGGAAAGGTAATAGAAAGGGAAGAGGCCAAGAATACAATTGGACTTCAGGCTAGGGACTGCCATCCTTATAAATAATTGATATTAAAATATAGGCAAACAGAAACGGATAGCAGAATCCTAAGTAGAGTTTTTAGTTGAGTCTAGGACAGAATCTGCTGTTAAAAAGGGATAATTAGTAGGGCATATTAAATACTGCAAGATAATTATAGGAATCAGTCAGAGAAGGTTGGTAAAGATTGAGAAGAGAGTTTGGATAAACAATTCACAAAGAAACAATAGGAGGATGTATGTATGGCTCCCAAGTATGCAACAAACTCTAGAAGATTTAGGATTTTTGCTTGGAAGTGTTTGCATAGATATTTTTATACACCAAGCAGACTCCAAAGGTTTTTTTTCCTCAAGTAGGTTGCAAACCTTGGAGGTGTGATGAGGAAGAAAGAGATCATTTGGAGCATATTTTTTGGGAGTGTAATGAGTTGGCAGACTTTAAATACTCCCTACAAACTACTCTGTCAGAAATACTGGATGCAAATTGATACACGTAAGGAAATTATTTTTTTGAGCTGGGATACAACATCTGAATTGCCTAGACATAGTAAGGCCTTGCTAAGATTAATTGTGGTGGCTTTCAAAAAGCAATTGCTAAAAAATGGAAATGAAAGCCTAAATTAACTGTATTTCAATTCCTGAATATAGCAAGAGAGAAAAAGAACTGGAAGTAAGATCTTCAGAAAAGGGTAGGAGCAAATGACATAGAAAAATGGGAATTGTGGGAACAATAAATGCAGAATCATGCTTTAGAGGAGGAATGAGGTTTAAAGGAAGGCAGGTATTGAATGATCTATGTAATGTTAGCTTGATAATGACTGTACAGTAGATTATATGTGATGTATAATGTTTGCAACTGAGAATATGTCAATATGCTATTTGTTTTCATTTATATAAATGTATGATTGCCTATATAATACGTGATAATTCAATAAAGATGATTAAAAGAAAGAAAGAAAAAGCTTTCCAAGCCCAGAAGAATATTAAAAAATTCTTGGGAGTCAAAACTGATGAGAACTTGAAATTTGACCTACACTTCCAAACTATTAGTTAAAAAAAACACCAAATTCTTGGTCTCCTATACAGAACACAACCCTGCCTAACAGACAGAACCACAGAAATCATAGCTAACACCTACTTCCTGCCTACTTTACTATATGCTTGTCCACTTTTTACTAACCTTCAAATGCCCACACAAAGACAGCTGGTACAGTGCTACAATAAAATAGCTCACTTTGCTGCAAATCACCCCTTTAGAACTCATCACAATGTTCTGCCCTTAAACAATTAAACTGAACAGAACTCCCAGATTGTCTCCACTATAGTCAGCTACTGCTATCTCATACCCTAATATACTAGCCTGATATGTGTCTGGCACTAAAAGGCATGCTTCAGCACTACCACCCTACCAAAGCTCTAAAGACAAACTCCTCCTCCTCTCCGTCACTAAAGCCCAAAATGCATCAGGACCCTTCTTATATTCAAACTCTGTAGCTACCTCTGGAATGCCCTCCCACATGCTCTAAGGCTTCTTGAAAACCAAAAGGCATGCAAAACTCATCTAAAAAAACACCTCTCAACATCCTGGCTCTGTAGCTGTACATCTCCAGAATATGTATAGCATCTCTATTTCCTTCTCCTAACATCTCAGGCGATAATGAAAAAAGATAGAAAAACTCTGTGCTTTTTAACCAGAATGACAGTAAATTACAAAATGTCTGTGCTTTTTGTTCATAAAGCCAGCAAACTGTATCCCATCTTGCATTTAAGAGCCCATTAATCCCAATGCTTATTATGGGGGTTCCATTTGTACATATTGCTATAGACATTGTTGGGCCAGTATAAACTCTAGTTATAGGTATTAATACATATTAGTAATAATGAATTGTGCTACAAAATTTCCAGGAGAAATGTCATTATACAAAACTAATCCTAAAGCTATTGTCAGAAAACTGGTACTGTTATTCTACTTCTTTTAATTTCTTCAGATATTTAGGGCTTGTATGAAAGTTCTGGAGAGGGTGATTGATAAACGGATATGCAGAATAGTAGAATGTAAGATGGGAGATGAACAGTTCGGATTCAGATCAGGATGCAGCACAACTGACCCGATGTTTGCATTGAGACAGATACTTGAGAAGAAACTAGAGAAGAGGAGAGAGTCAAACTGGGCTTTCCTAGACTTGGAGAAAGCATATGACAAGATCTCAAGAAAGCTGATCTGGGCAGTACTGCGGTGGTTTGAAGTCCCAGAAACATTGGTAGAATTAGTACAGGCTATATACAAGGACCCAGTGACTCAAGTACGAACAGTGTTTGGCCTCACTGAGGGGTTCCCAGTGGGAGTGGGTGTACACCAGGGTTCAGCTCTGAGCCCACTGCTGTTCATACTGGTAATGGACTACATCAGCAAACAGGTTGGAGGGGTCAGAGCAACAAAGCTGCTGTATGCAGACGATGTGGCAATACAGGCAGACTCTGATCTAGAACTTCAGCAAAGGATAGGAGAATGGAATGCAAATCTGAAGGCACATGGGATGAAACTAAGCACAGATAAGACAGTGGTAATGGCAGCAGATTGGGGAAATCAGAAGAGGCTGAGAATAGAGATAGATGGGAAGATAGTGGAACAGGTAAACAGCTTCAAGTATCTGGGAGGGGTGGTTGAGGAGAAGGGTAGTCTGAATGAAGAGGTCAAAGCTAGAATCAGAGGGGCTGCAGCCAACTGGCATAGAGTATCATGTGTAGTATATGACAGAAGAATGCCAAAGAAGCTGAAAAGTAAGGTGTACAAGACAGTGGTGCGACCAGTACTACTGTATGGTACAGAAACCTGGGCAGTAAAGGCAGAACAGTTGAAGAAGCTAGAGGTGATGGAAATGAAGTGCCTGAGAAAGGTGGTAGGATGCACACTGCGGGACAGGCGAAGAAATGAGGACATAAGAGCAGAAGCCAAAGTAGCTCCAATTGCAGAAAAGATCAAAGAAAACAGATTATGATGGTATGGGCACATGTGTAGAAAAGCAGAAGACAATCTGGTGAGGGAGATTTGGGACAGACAGGAAATAGGTAAGAGGAAGCGAGGGCGTCCAGCAAAGAGGTGGATGGATTGTGTGAAAGAAGATCTGCAAAAGTCAGGCATGAGTGTTGAAGAAGGCAGGAGTGGCACTGAATCAAGAGAGTTGGTGACAGTTAATACGATACCCCGACCCCATGTAAATGGGAAAGAGGGGATGATGATGATGATTTAGGGCTTCTAATACTGTGACAGAGATGGGCACTATTTCTACAATAGGATATGATTATAGTTCAGGTAATTTGCATTACTTCTGTCTTTCATGTTGGCTAAGCGTGCTCTTCTCAGCACCAGCAATATACCCCAAATTCCTTTTTTATGCAGTTGATATGGAATTACATGTATTGGTATCATATTTAAGTATCATAGAAATTATTTTTTAAGAGCCATGTGGCTTCTACTACTTTTACAAGAACAGAGAGGACATTCACAACTGTGGGCAATATAGAGGTATCAAACTTCTGTCAAACTGCATGAAAGTTGTGGAGACAATGACCAATAAATGAATGTGCAGAGTAATACAAAGTAATATGGGAGATGAGTAGTTCAGATTCAAATCAGGATGCAGCACAACCGACCCAATGCTTGCAGTGGAACAAATAATTACGAAGAAGCTAAAAATGAGGAAAGAGTCCAATTGGGCATTCCCAGACTTTTAGAAAGACTATGGCAAGGTCCCAAGAAAGATGATTCAGGTAGTCCTGCAGTGGTTCAAAGTCCCAGAGACATCGATAGAATTAGTGCAGGCTATGTACAAGGAACCAATGACACAAGTGTGAACAGTGTTTGGACTCAAAGAGGTGTTCCCAGTTGGAGTAGATGTTCATCAGGGTTCAACTCTGAGCTCAGTGCTGTTCGTACTGGTGATGGACTACATTAGCAAACAGATCAGAGCGGACAGATCAACAAAGAGACTGTATGCAGATGATACGGCATTACAGGCAGACTCCAAACAAAGAAATACAGCAAATGATAGGGTAATGGTATGCAAAGCTGAAGGCATATGGGATGAAATTTAGCACAGATAAGACAGTTGCAATGGCAGCAAGTGGATGAAATCAGAAGGAGCTAAAAATTGAGATAGAAGGGAAAATAGATGAACAGGTTGGCAGCTTCAAGTATCTTGGATGGTTGGTTGAGGAGAAGTCTGAATGAGGTCAAAGCTAGAATTACAGGATGCAATCAACTGGCACAGATTGTCAGAGGTGTTGTGTGACAGAAGCTGAAAAGTAAGGTGTACAAAACAGTGCTGCAACCAGTATTACCGTATGGTATAGAAACCTGGACAGTGAAGACAGAGTAGTTGAGGAAGCTAGAGGTGATGGAGATGAAGTGCCTGAGATGGATGGTAGGATGCACACAATGGGACACTAGAAGAAATTAAGACATCATAGTAGAAGTCAGAATATCTGCAATTGCAGAGAAGATCAAAGAGAGCATGTTATGGTGGTTCGGACACATATGCAGGAAAGCAGACAACAATTTAAAAAAGCAGATTTGGGACAGACAAATAGAAGGCAAGAGGAAAAGAGGAAACAAGAACATCCATATGGATAGATTGTGTAAGAGAAGACCTGTGACAGACATGACTGTTGAAGAAGGTAGGAGAGTGGCACTAAATTGAGAGAGATGGCAACAGTTGAAGTGACACCCCAACACCTTGTTAAAAATGGAAAAAAGGGGGTTGATGGTGATGACAATGATGATAATGATGATGATGGCTTCTAATACTGATGGAACTGTCTGGATGTCCTTATCCTAGACTGCTCTAGTTTCAGCTTGCATACACTAATATTTAATGACTTTATGTCTCTCACTACACAGGACACTATAATCACTAGATGTATCTATTTCGATGATTAATTGTATTTTTTTCCATTTTTTGTCAACTACAATATTTGTTTCAGCTTTCTTCTTTGTTGATATTGGATGTTCCCACATGATCAGAACATCTTCATTTTCAGTTATTTCAATATACAGATCCACAGTCATGAGTATATCAAAACCAGCAACAAGATGTAGAACTGTTTTTAGTATTGTAGTGTAGAACCTATATTTGTCTGTCTCTCCCACATTTTCTATAGACTTTGTAAACTAGCATGTATGCTGTGTACTATTTTGAGCTGCCAAAATTAACTTTTCATTTTTTTGGAGTAAATTCACCTCTCCTTAGCCATAAGTATGTCAGATCTTGATCAACATGTGGTGGGTCCAATAGTTCACTTATACTGTCACTATAATTGTGGGCTTTCCTGTTTACATTCCTTTTTTTCTGTCCATGTTCTTTATATTCTTTCTTTTGTTTTGCTGGGTTTTTTTTTGCAGCATGTTCTATGTCCACCTATTTTTATGCACTTCTGTATTGATTTCCATTCCTGCAACATTCAAAAATGTTTCTGCTACTCTGAGCAAAATTGTCATTTTAGACTTCCTTTCTTCGTGGTTTAGACTTTGTTTGAATCTGATAATGTTAACAAATATGTATGTATGGTCCCGTGACTACATACCTACTCGTATAGTCAGTTTCCAAGAGGCTCATAACTTACTTCAGACTGAGGGATATATAATCATGGTGTGTAATGCTTTTATATACTGTGTGAGTTTGAATCAGTTTTCTTGTTTTTTTTTTCCCAAAGGTCCAACTGATTAAATACTTTTTGTAGACAATCAATCACATTAAAGCTGTAAGAATAGAAAGAGCAAGCTGATATATAACTAAGCTTTATTAATAGGTGTAAAGCCAATTTTCAGTATTGGCTTAGTGTCCTGAAACATTCCTTACTAAGCTTTGTTCTCATTTTTCATGCTTTAGTGCAAACCCTTTACCTACTCCTATATATTTAGACACTCCCTCTCATTCAATTTCTTGTATATCACATCCCTCCAAGTTATCTTTTGATGCTTCAGATTTCCTGCTATGAATGTTCTTCTTGCACATTTATATATAGGCCAAATGTCATGCTTATATCATCCATAATGGTTTTAGCCATTTGTAGTTGTGCTTTACTGCTTTCAGTTGTTTGTCTGATGAGCTTAACAGTTTTAAATCATCCACAAAAGCAGAGGTGTCACTGGGCATGCTTGGCTTCTGGAAGTCAAGTTCTAACCATAAACTAAATTAAACAGTTTAATGGGTTAAGGGCAGAAGAGTAGCTGGCTCAACCAGTACCCCATGCTGGTACCATGAACCAGCACCCCACCCCCTCAAAGAAGAGAGAAAAAAATGCACTTTACTGTATAACATTGTAGCAATTGGATTGTTACAGTTAGTTCCACTCCCCCAAGCTCTTCTGTTGAAGAGCAAAAAAAAAAGTACTTTACTGTAATAAGCCAATCACTACATTGTAATGATCATCTTATTAATGTCAGAGCCACACCCCCACCCAAGCTCTTCCACTGAAGAGCAAAAAAAAAATAAATAAATAAATAAATAATTCTTTCTTTTAAACTGTAGAAAACAAATGTAACAAACAGTTATAGTTTTATACCCTACCTGCACAGAACAGTATGGCACTCAGTCGTGTCTTCTTATAAACTGTAGCAAATGCTATTACATAGCAAAGAGATCAGGTTTTAGTTAAAAAAAGAGAAAGGTTTTTTTTTTTACTTTTAAACTGTAGCAAGAAGTTGTTTCAGTTTAGACCACACAAAGAGAGCTACAGTGCTCATGTCTGACCACAAATGCATTACTGGCTTTTAAAAAGACAGTATTATATTACAGATCAGGATCAGCTGATTGCACCCCTCAGCAATCTGCATCTGGGGTAGCTGCCCTTCTCACCCCGCCCTAGCTGATCACAATGATTTGCACTGGAATATCTCTTTTGGATTTTTATTCCTGGGATAGTAACTTAGCCATTATCATTATTCAGTTGTAAAGTGGTTTGCCACTGTTCCACAGAGACTGCTATGTCATTTATCAGTGTAGGGTATATTTTATAAATGTAAAAGCATTTCATAATACATGTATGTGGATGTGTTAAATGCTTCTTTGTAATCTAGCCATGTCATGCTCAGTTTCTGCCCCTTTTTTACACCTCTTTAGTATGCCTTTATTTAATAATAGTTGACTTTTTATTCTATATGATTTTCTTTTATTACCTTTATTACCTTTCTGTTACACTGCATGATTGGATATTTTTCTAAATGACTATAACTTTTTCCTAAGAAAAGAATATCACATTCTGAACCAATATTGGTAATTCCTAATTTTACTAAGAAATTTACCCTATATATATATGCATCAGAGGTAGGCTTGGAACCAATACTCTACCAAAATATTCAAAGTAAAGAGCACCCTGTGTGTGCTATATTAGCACAGAATTTAACAATGTTAAAATATATATACACCACCACTGAGATAGAATGTTTAGCAATGTAGTGGACATTCTATTCCTTAAAAACACTACTTCATAGGCAGACATTTCAACATGGTGAATGACCATTCCCCATTACAATATCCAAGTAAACAGCAGATGGCAATATGAAGTTGTGCTAATGGACAACATTTCTATAGCAGGTCCAATATTCAGCGATCCACAGGCCTAGACTAGCTAGCAGGAACGCCTTTGTTAGGGTCCCCAACTCATTACTATGAGTTCAAAACCAATGACATTTTGCTGGTGGAGGTAGTTGTAACATGTTGAGAATACCAAAATGAAAAATGTGCCTTAAAAATATGCAGTTAATCTATTGAATATGAAATTGTCACAGCACTTTAGCCACTTTTTTTAACTGTTGAAATTAATAACCCAATTGCAAAACAATATTACCTTATTAAACAATAACCATCATATAAATTATAGATCAAAGTGTGTGTATGTATCTTTAAGAAGCTATCCAAGGACTTGCACAAGTGTATACAGTGGATATAAAAAGTGTACACATCCCTGTTAAAGTGCCAGTTTTTTATGATATAAAAAAATGAGACCATAATAAATAATTTCAAAACTTTTCCCACCTTTAATGTGACCTATAACCTGTACAATCCAATTGAAAAACAAACAAATCTGTAAGGAGAAAAACTATAAAAAATAAAAGATGTACAATAAGCTGGTTGCATAAGTGTGCACACCCTTAAACTAACACTTTGTTGAAGCACCTTTTGATTTAATTACATTGCCAATTGTCATAATTTTGATTGACATCATGAATCTAAAAGGGAGAAATGTTTACCTTTTAGTCAACAATGCCACAAATGCAATAAATGGAATAAAGGTTTTGTAACTCAAAAGGCCCAGATTCTTTTATTAAAAAAGAACATTTTAAGAAACAAGTTGATCAATTAGAAGGCTGCAACCCTACTCTTTATGTTGATGGTGTGTCAGTGCTTTATGAAACAGTCAATGCAGTAGATCTAAGGGCAAAGAACAAAGTATTTTGTACTGTTCGGATAAATGGCAAATCCACACAGCTCAAGAGTTGACACAGGTTCCAAGTGCAATGTTATGTCAGCAGAGACATTTGCTAGAGTGTGTCAGGGTGAAAGGCTTGACTTAGCAAGGTGTGCGAAGCTTGTTGCTTATGGTGGTGAAGAAATTAAGACTAAAGGCTCAGTAGTGTTTTCATTTACTCTGCTGGGAGAAGCTATGACTTGTTATTTTATGTGGTCAAAAGGCAAGCCCAGTGATTATTAGGGCTCAGAGACAGTTTGAAAATGGGACTGCTTTCATTTAACAAGGAAGTTCATTATGTTAGCTTGAAAGACCACTACTCTAATTTTGCCCAATATATTTTTCTACCTATGCTGATCTCTTCGAAGACAAACTAGGGAAGCTTCTAGTTGTGTACTCCATGAAGTTAGATCCAAATGTAAGTCCAGTTATCAGACCAGCTCGAAAAGTTCCAATAGCCATGCAGGACAGAGTCAAAGCCGAGTTATATAAAATGGTGCAACAAGGTGTGATTTGCCAGCTGCAGAACCAACTGAATGGGTCTCTTCCATGGTGGTAGCTCAAAAGAAAAGTTCAGATGACATCAGAGTATGTATTGAGTCGCAATATTTGAACAAAGCACTAAAAAGACCTCATCATCCAATGCACACAGTTGAAGAAGTTGCAGCACATATGCCAAATGACACTGTTTTCTCTGTCTTACATGCAGAGAGTTAATTTTGACAACTTCAACTTGACAAGAAATCATCATTGCTTGCTACGTTCAGTACTCTGTTTGACAGGTACGGATAGCCATTTGGGATAAATTCTGCAAGTGAAGTCTTTCGGCATGCAACGGAGAAACTATTTTCTGGGTACCCTTGTGCTATTATAGCAGACATACTAGTAGGAGGTAATGGTAAAGCTGAGCATGACAGAAACCTCAGAAAAGTTCTGGAAAGTGCACATCAAGTGAATCTTAAGCTCAATCCACAGAAATACAAATTCAGGCTACAGAGGTTACTTATTTTGGTCATTCATTTACTATTCAGACCTACGACCAGACCCTTCAAAGCAAACAGCTATTTTTGAGATGCCAGCTCCAGGCAAGCCCTCCAGTGTTTTATTGGCATCGTTAACTATCTAAGCAAGTTCATACCAGACTTAAGCCAACTATCAGCACCACTAACAGAGTTGACGCATAAAGATGTATCCTGGTCTTGGTTAGAGCAACAGCAAAAGGCATTTGATGTCCTGAAAATGAGAACTGCTAGTCGACCAACTCTCAGATACTATGATGTTCACAAACCAGTTACTCTTTCATGTGATGCTTTGAAATTTAGTCTTGGTGCAGTTATTCTACAAGAAGGTCAACCTGTTGCCTATGCATCAGGACCTCTTACCCAAACTGAGATGCAGTATGCCCAGATTGAGAAAGAGCTTTTGGCAATTGTGTTTGCATGTTCAAAGTTCCATGATTATATTTATGGTAGACCTATCCAGATTGAAACAGACCATCAACCTCTAGTCACCATCTTGAGAAAGCCTATGCATTCAGCTGCAGCCAGATCACAACACAATTGAACAGCATGAGAATAAGAACCTTGATTTTGAAATCATGGAAATGAGAAATTTTCTTCCACACATCTTGATGAGCTGAGAGATCACACAGCCACAGATCCAGTTTTACAAAGGCTCAACGAATTATCAATCAAGGATGACCATCAAAGCAATCTATTTTACCTCAAGAAGTGCAACCTTATTTTCCATACAGAGACAAGATTTTGTCTGACAATGGTATCATATTGAAAGGTCTGAAAGTAATTGTTCCAAAGTCCTTGCAACAAGAATACATTACTATCTTGCATCATGGTCACCAAGGAGCTGACTCTAGCAAAAGAAGGGTGAGAGGTCTAGTATTTTGGCCTTCTGTGTCACAAGACATTGAGAAAGTACTATTATCTTGTTCCATGTGTAAAAGTACAAAGCCACATCAACAGAAAGAACCACTTCAGCTAAACCAGATTCCTGAACTACCTTAGTCGACAGTAGCCACTGACATTTTTGAGTGGAATGGTCAACATTATTTGGTGTTAGTAAACTCTTAGGCCAATTGGTTTGAGAATTACCTACTTCCTAACCTAGCATCCAGTACTGTCATTACTAAGAGGAAGCATCATTTTGCAGTCCATGGTAGTCCGCACAAAGTTATTTCTGACAATGGCACACAGTTTACAAGCCAACAGTTCAAAAGATTTGCCGAAGAATGGGACTTTACTCATGTCACAAGTAGCCCAGAGTATCCGCAGTCAAATGCTTTGGCAGAATGTGCAATTCAAAGTGCAAAACAGTTACTAGAGAACTCAAAATGAGACACTAGTGATGTTTTCTTGAATCTCAGAAACATTCCTCGTGATAAGCATCTTGGTTCACCTGCTTAGAAACTTCTGTCGAGACAAACCAGAACCACATTACCAATCAGTAGTCAGTTGTTGGTTCCAAGTGTCAAGAACAACAGGTCAGTGAAAACCAGAATCAGAAACATTTGAGACCGGTGTCCGTGCCTATACCACAGCACATAGCCTGTGAGAGAGACTCTTTATCTCAAATTTGATCTGATCTTTGTCCAGTGTTTCAATTCCAGGGGAAGTTCCAGAGAATATTCCCATTCCTGTTACGAGTCCTGAAGTTCCTGATATGAGTTGTTCACCACAGACTGTCCCTGTTGTTAAATTCAGTTCAGGTTGTTATGTTACGTGATCCGGTCATATCTCAAGACCATGTAACAGATACAAGGCAACTTGGACATGAACATTGTGTTTGTTTCTAATGTCTATGATAATGCATGTCTAACTCTAATGTTGTTTTTACCAAGGCCAATCTTTTTAAGAGCGAGGATGTAAATCAATGTGTGTATATGCATCTTTAAGAAGATATCCAAGGGCTTGCACAAGTGCATAAACACTGAGGACGTGCAAGTCTGACTGCCATTTTGTAGTAAGCTGTTGAGAGGTAAGCATGTATTAATATAAGGTCTGTCTGTTAACCAGTTTGTTTATATTTTATGATGATGCTATTCATCCTGATGTGTTTCTATGTATTAAAGCATCTAAACAAAATACTTCGCCTGCTTGTCATCTATGTTAGAGAGGGACAAGAGACATAAACAATAAGAACGCAAAAGTTAAAAAGAGAAATATCATCAGATAATATTAATGCTGGAAAATGGGTCTGATAGGGACAGGAATAAGACAGTATTGCTTAACATATCAACCATCCAGTGATGAAAATAGTACTCTGAAATTACAACAGACCCTAAATGTTGCCCGTCTTCTAGGAACCTCTTTACTAAACTAGCTACCCTGTCCATGGCACTCCCAAGTGCCTGTCCAGAAAAGTCTAATTAGACATATTTTCATGATTCCTTTTCCAGAAACTATGGGAGTCATTTGTTGTTATAATTCTGTCTTGCCCTATCAGTTACCTTCAGGGACTCATATCTGACATATCTGTCAATAAGTTATTCAACTCACTCATTAAAGGATATCACAAACCTTCCACCTTATAGTAATTTCTTTCTTTAAAAGTAGCAGAATTAAAAACAAAAGGCAAAATTCATATTCAGTCCACTCACCCCTTCTTGAAAACTTCTTAAACAAACACTAAGAGATAATAATTAGTTCACCTGCCCCAAGTCTGAGATACAAGCAAGCAGCTGAGACATGAACCCTCTCTGGAATACTACCAAAAACATATAGCCGTGTTCCATTCTCACAAATCTCCAATGGTCAGCAGAAGCTGTAAAATAAAAAGTAGATTAAATGTAGACTAAAGATTTTTTTTCTCTGTATCAGCTAGTTACAAAGACTGAGACAGTGAGCAAGGAGAGTACTATGGGTGTGTTCTTTGTGTTCCTTCTACGGATGTTGATTATCCAAGGCTAGTCTGATTGTCAGAGCACTAGGACTGTTAAGTGACCAAGAAGGGCAAAATAGCTTTTTATTAAAATGCTTTTGATTCAGTGGGAGCTTAAATATCACATTCACGTGAAAAAGTAAGACTGTTTTTACTGTAACAGATATTCTAACAAAAAATCAGGTGGAGGTGTTATGATAGAGATTAAAGATAATTATGAGACCTGTGATTATTATATGTTCAGTGATACCACCAATAGAATAGACTGTGTAACTATGACAAAGACAACCCTGGAACATATAACAATTGTTGGAGTGTATAGACCACCAAAGTCAAGTGCAGAAAACCTAGAGAAATCCATACATTTCTTGCATGAAACACAGAAGGGAAGAATAATATTAGCTGGGGGACTTAAATTTACCAGAAACAGACTGGAATAATATTGACTCAACAATGTTAGTAAGGAAATTATTCACAACATATATTCAGGAACAACAATTGATTCAGATTGTAAAAAAACCTACCAGGGGATGGAACATACTAGACATTGTTTGTGTTCCTAAAGAAATTACTGTTACTTCAAGTTTTACCATCATTGATGTACAGTGATCATGGGGTTATAAAGGTTCATTTTTGCTAGATAATTCATCAAAACTGAAATCGAAACAAATGCACAGTAGGTTAATTACAAATTACATGGAAGCAAAACAGTCACTATGCAAAACTAACTGGAGTGAGGTGTTCAGTGGAAAAACTGCAGATGGAACGTGAAAAGTTTTGAAAGAAAAACTGAGTGCAAAAAATCAAAAAATGTTTAACATCAGTATCTCGGTATACAACATCAGGGGGATATATTTCCATAAGAACAAGATATCTGATTAAGGTGAGAGACAAAAAATATAAGAAATGGAAGTGAGGTTGAACTACAACTTTGACAACTGAAATAAACAAGCTGAACAAACAGATTAAGCAAAGTGTGAGACAAGATCCAGAAAATCTGAAGAACATTTATATAAAGATATTGAGCACAATAGGAAACCTTTTCAAAGATACATAACATGTGGAAGGACTAAAGATACACAAATTGATAAACTGTGTGCAGATTCTAAAATTTATTCTCAAACACAACAGATTATAGATATATTTACAAAATCTTATGCAAAACAGTTTGGCTCTACAAAAGGCGTGATAAGTTGTCCTAGTGACATCCAGATAACCCCAGATACTGGAATCAAATTAGATTATATTGAAAAAGAACTGCACAGACTGGACCCAAACAAAGTACTGGGAGGAGATGGAATTAGTTACAATGATCTGAGAACACCTCAGCAAGAATTTACAGTACCACTATATCTATTATTCATGGGGAGATTCCTCAAGATTGGAGACATACATTTATTAAAGGAAAGGGGAGTAGGACCAACGCAGAGTCATATAGACCCTTAAGTCTACTTTCATGTTGTGGAAGATAATGGAGACGGTAATACTGGGTAAGTTATTGTCAGAACTGAATAGGCTGGGACTTGAAACCATACCAGCATGCATATGATGAAAACAGATCTATTACTACCTGTAACATGATGTTCTATAAAATATAATAACATCTATGTATGAAAAATTGTGCTGTAATGTAATTTATATAGATTTACCTTCAGCATTTGACAGGATCATATACAAAACACTGATCAATAAATTAGTACGACTAGGTATTGATGTACTCTTGATAAGATGGATAGCTGCATGGCTTACAAATAGGACATGACAAATATCATACAGCAACTGGACAGGTGAAATCCTTGGTTACAGTCAGGGTGTCCCACAGGGCTCTGTCCTAGGCCCTTACTTGTTTAGACTGTATCTTTCAGACCTAACCTTTTAATCTGAAGTGTTCTACAGTCTATATTCAGACAACCTGAAATTGGGTAAAGTGATTACATGTGTTACAGATAAGGCATGTCGGCAAAATAACTTGACTAAATTGACCATTTGGGCACAGCAGAATAATATGCTGATAAATACATCAAAAACTAAGCATAGTGGGCTAATGTACTATGCTGTAGTTGACAGGGGCCTGGGTTCGAGACCTGACAGGAGTGATTATTTTTACACAAATAGGTTAAAGGCCCTGTCCCTCTATTCAGTCTCCTACAGACTCCTCTGAGGTGACCTCTGTCTGGCATACAAAGCAATCTCAGACCCTGCCTTGATGGGACTGCTGCATATCCGCAAGTCAAGCTCCACTTGAGTAACCCACACATGTGACCTCAACCTGGTCTGTGACATCAACAGGACTTGTTGGCAGGACAGATTTGTGTCCCTGAGACTCCCCCTTCCATGGATAGACTCCCACTCCACATCAAGCAAAGTACCTCATTAATGCTTTTTAAGCGTAACCTGGATAACTGGATGGGGAACATAAAATACACCCCTGGGATTCCACTTGTGTCCCTGCTGGACAGGGGCATTGGGTGCTGACTTGTCGGAACATGGGCTAAATTCTTGGCTAGGCTTGTAAAGGGCCACAGAGCCAGTGGCCTAGTAACTTCCTATGATCCTATGAGACATAAATTGAAAGGTGAATATTTAATACAGCACACAGTGATTGAAACTGTAGACTCATTTAAGGACCTGGGTATATGGGTAGATTCAGCTATGAGTTTTTCTAATCATATCAACCATTTGGTTAATGATGGTTATAGAATTATAGGTTGTATAAAAAGATTTATAAAGTCTAGGAAATCAAAAATGATGAAGTCATTGTTTGTTAGTTACATTAGACCCAAACTTAAGTATGGAATAACAATATGGAAACCCTATAAGAAAACAAGCATGAGTAAACTGGAAAGAGTACAGCAGAAGTATACCAAGAGCATCCATGGATGAGAAAATTTAAGTTATTAGGAAAGACTAAAATATCTGAACTTGTACAGTGTTTCTTACAGATATCTAAGATGAGCTCTTATTTAAGTATAAATAAGGCATTTAGAGACAACTACCTCCAAATTACATTAAAGCAAGTACTAGTTTAGATATTTTTAAGAACAACCTGGACACTTATTATGGGAACAAGTGTTTTGGTATATTGGCAAGCTAGAAGGGCATTCATTCTCGTGCTTGAAATATTTGTATGTATGTATGTATTTTCTTTGAAAAAGGAGGACAGACAGGATTTGTAGACTGGGCCATTCAACTAACTCATTTGCTGTAATAATATATATATATATATATATATATATATATAAAAATATACATATATATATATATATATATATATATATATATATATATATTAGAAAAAAAGAGTTACATAGAAAAGTTAAGAAGCATGCAAATTGTCCTTAAAATGTTTGGCTAAAAAGCTTAGATACAGTAGGAGTAAATGTATATTTATAAACAATTACAATTTGTTTGATATGTTAGTTAAATTATAAAGCAATGTAATTGACGTATTTGTTTATTGGACCCTAAACCTCTTCTAAAGTGTCTGGTCACACTTCATGATGAGGGCCATCATGTCTTGTTTTTCATTTATGCAAAGGGATAAAAGATTTTTTTTAATCCATATACCCTTTCACCACTGTATGTCCTTGCTAGAACTCATGGAATAGGTGTGAAATGGTCCCAGTCTGGAAACATTGCTTGCTTACATGATCGATGTAACTCTTTCCCCCTTGTAAGCCTCTCATTGGGTTCTCATTTTCCCTAGAGATTAATAATGGAATGCATGTCCTGGGAATACATACCCTTTCCCACTCCCCCTGGAAGATGGGAAAAGCCAAAAGCTTTGTTATATCTTCACTTTATTTAAATAAGAAACTGTTAGGCACACTATGAATGAAGCAAACTCGTCAAGATCAACATCAAAGAAAACAAAGAGTGTTCAAATAATGCTTTCATCAAAAAATAGTGCCCTTTCATCTAAATAGATTTGTATTCAGCAGTAAGATCAGGCTACATCTTGAGGGACAGGGATATTCCAACATTGTGCTGCCCTTGCTTAACCTGCAATAATTCTTTAATCTATAGATACAGTCCAGAATATATATTAATCAGTCATGCTTATATTGCTGTTGTTCTGACAAAATGTGGGTTATTTTCCACAATAAATAGTCCCTTCCCTTTTAAGCAGTTTTTTTGCAAAATAACACTGCAGTTCTGAATGAGTCACTGAGTGAGTTGGACCAGTTGGTGCTTTGTTCTATGACACGCTCATACTGTACGGTTCCAATTGCAGCAACTTAAAAATGCAAATAATATACACAGCTGACTGCAGTAAATGACTGACTCCCATTAAAAAATTTCTTGAAGTAACATGGGGGAGAAATTCAGCAAAGAAAACATATTTAAGTAACATGAGGCTAACATACCTAAAAGGGAAAAAGACATTTATGCACCTAAAGTTGCACAGTTATTACTCATGCTGAATTTAATTGGAATTTGTTCCTGGAACAATCAGTAGTATAAATAACTCTATCAAAAGATACTGAATCATGAAGGAGCTTAAACAGCATGAGTAGATTTGGTTGTATTACACAAATGGCAATTAAATAAAATGGAACATGTAAAAAAATCAGAAATGTTATGAACAGTAAAAGTCTTCCATATATAAGCAACAGAAAGCTAAGAAATAGGAATACTAACACTTATGTGATAAGGGTGATAGATCAGTAATAAAAACAGAGAGTATGGAAGAGAAAATATAAACCTTAAACAGTTGGTGCAAACTACCTTGAGCCTAAACTTCTGATGTAATGGAATCAGTAAAGGATAACTCATCATTGTTGAAGATCAAAATCAATCATACAACATGACACACAAGGCAGTACATGAAATAAAAGGATTAAGAATAAAATATTAAGCTTGCATATACATATAAAAATGGCCTGGGTGACTCAGCTGAGTTGATTTTGCAGCTTTCTCCCATATTTGTAAGCATGAGGTCCAGTTTGTTGGAGCCCCTAGTGGGTGTATTCATTATTTGGTCAAGGATGTTTGTACTTATGAAATCCAGGAATCTCTGTGCCTGTAGATTTGATGCCGTGTAGAATTCCCAGTCTATACAGGGGTAATTAGAGTCTCCCATAAGTAGGTGTTAGGGTGGATGGTAAATGTCTCTAGTAGGTCAAGGTCTGCATTGTGAGCTTCTTGGAACATTGAGCTAGGGTAGGGTATGGGATTTTGTCTGTGGTTATCTGCATGTGTAGGAACTCCAAGTCATCCTGTTTGACCACCCTAAAGGTATACTTGTTAATGATGTATGTTGAGACACCTCCACCTTTACCCTTGTCTGTGCAGCTACTGGTCTGTAAGTGTGGAAGACGTTGAAACCATAGACTGCCAGAGTACTCTCTGCACCATGGATCAGCTTTAAACCATGTCTCAGTAACTGCACAAATGTCTGTATTCTTGAGTGTGAGGAGGGCTTGGAGGGAAGGTACTTTTTTATTTAGGCTCCTGGCACTGAGCTTGAGGTTCAGTTGAGTTGATTTTGCTATGTTAGTAGGTTTGTCAATTTGACATTGCTTTAAAAAGGTACTATAGGGGTGGATAAAGTTTTAGTCAGCATTAGAAAACCTATAGAGGAAAGATGCAGACCATTCTTGCCAGCCAGTTGTTGAAATCAATCATTTTTTGCTCATATTGTGACATCATCTTCAGGGATAGTAATGTGCTGCTCATTGCTAGGCACTTACCAGCCTGAGACACATAGTCTGAAAGCTCTATAATATCTCTCTTCATGTAGTCCAGGGAGGTACATCTCAGGTCATTTACACCTACAATGGGCTGTGATGGAATCATATTGGTACCTGTCGTGTAATGACTTGAGTGCATGCATGATTTGGTGGATCCTGGCACCAGATAAGCAACTAACGGTTATCTTCTCCTTGTTCAGCCTGGTTAGAGAAGCATCAGTACATCATACAGTGGAGCTCCCTATAACAAGATTCCTGAGAAGTGTGTTTGTTTGCCTTAGGGGCTTAGTCTTTGGGTTTCCACTGAGAGTAACAGAATGTGTGGTGTTAGATGTTTTTTTTCTGAGTGCCTTTGGGCTTGCTGAGGCATTGCTTTGACAATGGTTGGTCTAGGCAATCTTTGTTGTTTAGAAAAATTGCTTTTAAGTGCTTCAGCATTAGTTAGGCTATATGTGTGTTGTGTGTTTGGTTCTGATAACTTGATGTGCCTTTATATGAGATAATTTTTCCTCCAGTGTTATTGTGTAAGCAAACCTCTCACATACTCTGTCTGCTTCTTTAAGGATTAAATGATTGTCATTAAAAATGGGACAATTGTTACACTGTTTCAACAGCTGGTTTTCTGTCTTGAATATATAAAAGGCAAAACATGACAAACAAGTTGCCACGTATACCACACCACTTGTATTACAGTCAAAAACACCTTGTATAGGAAAACAACATGTTAAAATTTTGTAAAGACAGAAAACCAGCTTAGAAAGAGAGTTTACCAAAATATTTATTCTCTTAGAAAGGATAATACTAATGTACTTTATAGGCATTTAAACAACTGTCAGAATTTCAACAAATGTGTGTTATGTGTTTTAGAAAAGTTAACTAAAATAGTAGGGGAGGAAATTGGTTGTTCTATCTTGAATACAGAGAAACATATTGGCAAATACTACTTAAAGCTATACAATTTCTAGGGATTAATGAAAGAATTTCTATCAGCAGTCTACTGTCTTTGAAAGCAGACAAGTTATGAATGTGTTTATTATTTTTGTATTTTGATCCTTGATTTTTACTAAATTGCGTTTATGTCAACTGGTTCCAGCCATTATTTCACAAGTTTATTAATATAAACTATTTACACAAATTTTGTTATTTTTTATGTCTATGGTACTTTAACTGATATGTCTTTTAATTAATTGATTGTATATTTTGGTTGGACTAGCCTTTTTATATAATGTTATTTTATCTGATGAAGTTCTGTTTTATTCATTAAAGGAATGAAAGCGCTCATCCTTAATTTGGTTGTCCAATATGTTCTTTCCTTTCAGCAGCAATCCTTTGTCTTTTATATGTGATTATATTGGTTACTTGACTTTTGTATAAAAACCCAGCTGAAGAGACCCATAAGTGCAATGCTACCACAAACCACTTAAAAAATAGCTGGAAATTCCTTGTGAAGGCAATTTCAGGATAGCCTTACAGCAGTAACAGTGAGTGGAAGAGCATTTTTTTTTTTTACAAAAAAATTCAGCAAAATGCAGACATAAAAGCAGGAAACAGTTGTGATCACTCAAAATAGCTTAAGTGTGATTTAGTAATCAAAGGTACTTAACTTTGCCTAGATGGCACTGGATACAATTAAAATACTTCTGGAATGCAGGCGAGGACTGCAAGCTTTACTAAGCTCAAGGAAAATGAACAGGAGATAATATATAGTAAAGGAGGTTTACTCAAGGGCAATACTGGTTTGTTGAGTGGGCACTCAGCATCATGGATCTGTTGAAAACAATGGGTGGGAAGAGTACATAAATAGCTTATACAGTAGTCAATAGTAGTAAAAGAGGGGGGGAGGGAGGGACTTTGGAAATCATATTATTATAAGGGATGGAGGACAGAGACATAGCCTACTGATAAAAAGCTAACTACAAGACCAGAAATATATTCAACAGATAATGTTTCTTTCTACCACTTATAAATTTATTTCAGCTGACCGAGTAGATCCAATTGAACCTATGAATTTTATTCAGAGGAGACCATAGACAGTTATTACTCTATCTATGGAAAATGTGGTCAGAACACTGGGGAAGCTTCCAGTTACAGTAGGATGGAGATCTATTTGTTCCCTAAATGACACAGAAAGAGGAAAATGACTGCTGTATATAGCCTGAGCTTCATGCTAGAAATAAAAAAACTAACTAGGGGGAAACTATGCTCTTGGAGGTACACAAGATACAACAGAGTAATTAGGAGTTTATTGTTCAATGATTCTTTGATGGAAACTGTTGAGCTTACTGCAAGCTAAACTTGTTGAGGTTCAGTTTTTGAGAGCCAGCACAATAACTCCACTGTGTTATGGCCTCAAAGGAAGTTTATAATAGTCTGAGGTGTGAGAATGATGACACCCCTTATATTTGGATGGGTTAGAGGATAAACCCTCCTAAAAGTATTCTTTTTATTTAACATTTTCATCTCATCAAGCATTGACAAGATGAGTTGTGATTAGCTGTGCTGAATTTCCTTCGATAAGTAATGACATACAGAAAGCAGTTGGAATACAGTAGGAATAGGAATTGGCACCTACTGAACCTGCTATGAAGTCAAGACTGAAGAGGAATCAAGAAGGTACTGGGCCCGAATCCAAACTGAAAAGTTCCAAGACCGTCCAAGATGAGGCCAGACCTCTTCAAACAAGGTAAAGTGTGAAGAAAGTACTCCATGAAACAATCACATTTAAATGAGCATTAACATTCCCAGAAGCCAGGGATAAAGTTTTGAAAGAGCAGTGGAGGGAAGTGGAGGCATCTCATTAGAGCATTCATATGTGAGGTAAGGCTAGCAAAAGAGAGTACAATGTTTGATATTCCTAGTATGTTACAGTGTTGTGAAGGACTTGTTGTCCTCCATAATAGATATATTCTTAAACTGCTCCTTTTCTAGTTATAGCATTTTAAAGTAGTGGATGTATATGTTTTAATATGCATTGGTAGAAATTTAGTTCATGATGTGTTCTTCAGAACTTTACATTAGTTGGAAACTTTTTGGGAAAGAATTCAGAGTTACCAGTTGCCCTGAACAAAATTTATGTTTGCACCTTTAACAAATCCATTCTGCAGACACAGTATCACTATCATTAAGAAAACAAGTAGGAAAATATGACTATAGTGGTTAAAGGGTTTGAGGAGAGACATGAGGTGGTGAAACGTCCACCTCCTGTGAGGAACTGAGAGTAAATGGAGGAAATAATGATGGAATTCAAACTGTGGGTGGGATATAGAGATCTTAAACATTTAGACAATGCATGTCATTTGGGCATGGGCAGATGTATTCTTTTACTGACATAAGTCCAGATGTTGCCAGAAGTCTGGCAATCCAGAACATCTTATTTTTAAATTCAAAGCAGTTAATTAGGATTTTTGACTTGACTTTGGACATGATGAACAGTTGCCTTGTTTAAGTAAGAAAAGATGCACTATATGGCTGCAAAGGCAACACAGCTCTGACTTTCCCTAGACTGAGTAAACAAAGAAGAGAGAAAATGAGATTCCATTGTAAAAGGAATGGGAAGAAGACTTAATGCATGATAAAAGGGAAGAGAAGGGACAGAGTTGTGGAAAACAAATAATATGAAAGTCTGAGCAAAGAAGAAAAAGAAGAAATGGTGTTTAATGAAATTCTACCAAGAAAGGAGGTGTAACAGTGGCAAAAGAACAATAAGACATAGAAAGTTTTGTTAAACCTAAATGTATATAAAGGGTAAAATGGGGATGCAGGAAAAGGAAACAGTTGATCATCACAAGCCTGATCATTTGCATTCCGAGATGGAGAGGGCAGAGCCTACTGAGGATGACATTTAAAGAATGGCAATGAGGACCAAGAAGGTAGCCATAAAGAAAAGGGAAATATAAAAGGCCAAGTTAACCAAATAATGAGGATGGTCTCTTTGAATGTTAACAGTGGTATTACTTCAAAAATGTTTACAAATAGTATACAGAGAGTGGCAGAACAATCTGATGTTATATTTATATAGGGTGTGAAAGTAATGGATGGAATAGAAATTATGGAACATTTTAAGTCAAGAGAATATGGGAATGCATTCTAAACTATCTCATAAACTCCAACGGAGCTCAGGAAGTTTGCACTGTAACTTCCAATGGGCTGCGCCTAAGCCTTTTGACAGAAACAAATTATGCCCTCACATTTCAAACAAATGTTCATATCTCTGGAACCATAGGGGTTATGAAAGAAGTATACATGGCAATCCCTTCACCACAAACTATTTTTATAGTGGTAGTATTCTTTATGTTCTAGGTCTTAAACTGAATTTTATAAGTTCCAGTAAACACAGTAACTATTATGTTTGTAATATTTTGTAAACAACTTTCAGTATCTCAGCATCCACTCTAGTTACACATATACTGTCAACAGCATTTTATTCATCTAGCTGAGAGTTTTCGTATGAGGTTAAGGAGTTCTGTCTGTGTTACTTGGTTGTTGAGATATTTAGAAAAATGTGAAAATTATATCTATATAAATTAATGTCATAAAAACAACAGTTAATATCTCTTTACCTGCACTAGACAGAGGTCAAATATTAATGCAATTGAGTTTTGCCACTGCATAAGCTTCAAGATGAAATCTTTTAAAACCTTGTACATAGATGGTTTTGGAATTACTGATGAAAATATGAATAAGAAATATTTGACGCCTAGAGGTGTCAGTAGAAGTTAACTACAGATGCACCTGGAGGAGTCATTCATAAGAAAGGGAGTGTGTACATAAGTAGGGATAATTTTGAGTCAGGACTTTAATATGTTGAGAGTATGTGAATCTACGCGGAGGAAATTGTTAATTCTGGGAGATTATGTATCTAATAATAAATGGTAGTAAATTACATAGCTTAGTTACTTATAATTTCCAGAAGAAAATAAAGGTACGCACGAGATTTAGGAAAGGATAAAGCCCTTCTTGTCACATCCCTTGTGTGGTGCTAGGGGATTTAGATACACATTTAGGCAGAGACCTGAGAAAGGAAGGAACTTGGAAAGTATAAATGTTACTAACGATGGGCCATTTATGGGGAATAGAGGTAAGTAAGTTATATGTACAAGACAGGTAAGGTACAATCTGTGACAGATTATATTTTGTAATGGGAAAAGATGGTATACTAAATGCTTTTGTTTGTGAACATTAAGATTTAATTACCATGTTTTATTATGAAGGGAATTAGAGTGGTTTGAGATATCTGGTGAATGGGACTTGGTGAAAATGGAAGATATTTCCAAAAAAAGTTTTGGGAGTTAGGTAGTACAGTCAATAATAAGGTAGAAAGCAGGCTGTGGAGTAAGTTAAGCCATGGTGGATAGTGATGTGGTGGAATGGTGACAGGATTAAAGACAGGATTACAGGATACAAATGGTTAAGAAGATCAAAGACTTATTAGGCAGCATGACTAGCATGGTAAGAGGGAAGGGGTTTTAAGAGAATGAAATAAAGTAGGCCAGGTATGCAGAGGAGCTTAATCGACAATATTTTGAGGCGATGGGAATGTGAATGAAGGGAATGAAAATAACAAAACTGCTAAAATTGTGTATACATCTGTTAAGGCCAAAATGGGTTAAGTAGAATGGAATATAATTCATTAGTAGAGATGAGGATGAGTGCTGTGAACAATGAAATATGGAAGATATTTTGTGAGTGGGAGTGAAATAGGTTGGGGTAACTAAGAAGAAGTTAGAGGTAACAGACAAGGAGGCAGGTGCTCCATTTAAGGGGCAGAAGCTGATTTAGCTATTAATGAATAAAAGAAGAGAAAGTTGATGTGTGAACAAACTGGAAAGTGAACATTACCTAAATTATAAAAAAAGATGAGCAAATTAGTGTTTCCATTAATGCTTGGTGGGGATAATCAATAACATCTGGAGTGAATGCTTAATGATATGACATTATAACAAAGGGTGGGGGGGGGATTGGATAACTGGCAATTTATTTACTTGATGTACAAGACATTCATTGTGCTCTCATGGAAAAGAATGAAGGAGTATATATATTTATAAGCACTAGTCTGTAGGTGTGAAGTGTAGGAAAACACACACTTGTTTATTTTACTAAGGGAACTTTTTGCAGATGGGAAGTGAAGGATGAGTTAAAGGATGGCTCTAACTAGATATGGAGAAGGCTCTTTATTATTTCTTTTTCTTCTCTTATCTGTTAACCATCGGCTCACAAATCTTTTCACAATAATTTTAGCCTGGGGGAGTGGCATTCTTCCTAGTAACATTTTCTGTTGCTTTGCTTGCCCTGGCTCACTGGTTCCCCATGGCAGTCACACACACACACACACACACACACACACACACACACACACACACACACACACACACACACACACACACACACTTTCCATAGTGTTACCCCAATAATACAATCCCCCATCCATACACACTTCGAACCACAGCTACAGGATATAAACAAACTACTTGGTGGATGTAGGTGTCTTGGCCCTTTTGTTGCCTTGCTGTCGTAGCTGGCCTCTGTCAGCTGTCAGTAAGGCAGCTTGATTGGGCAGCCTTCCTCCAATTGTCAGCTCACTCCCACCCTTCTAAGTGTGCTCATAATCAATCCTGGGTATTCTATGACACATCCAGGGCTTTATTTGCATGAGCAATGGAGCTATCATATAGAAAACCTTTTATTATACCTCTGTGGAAAGGACCTTTCAATACATTAAGAAGTTAAGAGATAACCACATGCTATCTTTGTCTTTAGGTAATAATATAGGTCATGAGTTATATAAGGAGGATGATCAGTGGGCAAGATGTATTAATAACAGAGCAGATGTGACAGGGTGCTCATGGAGTCCATTATTATTTACTGTAGTACTGGATCCATTTATTTGGAATATCATTAAAGACATAGATTATGCAAATATGTAGTCAATCAATGGGTGGACTAAAAGTATAGCCCAACATGGATAATACTAATAATAATAAGGTGGTGTACAAATAATAACATAAATTATATTATTACTAAAGCCAAGAAATTTGGAGTTATAATGATAAGGTTTAAAGAAAGCATGCTCAATAAAGGGATGGTAGTAAACTGGGAAGAAGAAAGCAAAGGATGACAAAGGAGGTGTTAAGTTAGATTTTTAATGCAAAAGAGCAAGAAGCAATTAACAGGGAGGAGGTTAAATAAAAGGTAAGCTAAAATGACAGGTATTTTAAAATATTATTTGAAAAAAAACAGAAGGGTGTACTGGTTTAGAAAGTTTTCCTTTATAAAATAAAGTAGACACAAGTACAAAAATTCTGATTAAAAAGACTTATCAGTCAAATGATTTGAAAAAAATAATCTTGAGGAACTTGGTAATAAAGCCTTTTTAATTAGACATATATGATTTGTGGTTGTGTTACAGCTCGTGTGATTTGGATTTTGGTGCTTATTTCAGATAAAGTTCTCCTTATCTGTTTTTTATGTAAGCATACTTTTTGCTTTACCACCAGTCTGTAAGTTAGACTTTATCTTTTGTTTTTAGGTTTTTGTGAGTAGTAAAATTAAGCTGATCAGAAGACTTGGTACTTGCTTGCCTTAAAAAACAACAGATTTGAGATGTCTCAAACTAGTGAAAGAGACTTAAGCCATTTTATAACCTTTAATTTGGATGCAATAAGGAAACTGGAAAAGAAAAGCCAGAGCTACAGAAGATAAACGTGAAGACTGGAGATAAAAATAAGGGCATGTGAAGTTAAATCTAAAGTATTGATTATGAGATGTACTGCATGCTATATGTATTGGATATTGTCTTGATCTTCCATAATTTACTGTCTCTTTAATCTTAATGTCTTTTTCAAATAAATTGATCCTACTCTCAATGCCTCACACTATGTCTGATGTAAAGAAAAAGATGTTAAAAAACACTGGTTCTAACACCAGCCCGTATGAATTATCCCTTAAGACATAAATAAACATACATTTATATAACAGAATACATACAATATTAACATGTTCCCAGCTACAGACACTATACATCATATTTGTGCTTTTATTTAACTATCATCAATCCAGCATTATATAAATTACTCAATTCCTGCCTTCCATTAAACCTCATGCCTCCTCCAAAACATTGTTCTGCATGTATTGTTCCCACAATCTCCATTTTTCTTTTTCAATATAACTTGCTCCTATCCTTCTTCTAAAGATTACACTTCAAGTTCTTTTATCTGTGTTACAATATTTAAAATTTCAAATACATTTGGTTTAGATTTTGATTTACATTTTCTAATAATTGTTTTTAGCAGCCACCAGAATTAAACTTAACAAGGCGTTACTATGTCAAGGCAATTCAGATCCTGTGTCCCAGTTCAGAAGAATCATCTCCCTAGTTACATTCCATTGCTCACTCAGTATATTTCTGATAGAACACTTGGTAGGAAATTTTTAAAGTCAGTCAACTCATTACACTCCCAGAATATATGTTCCCAGTTACCTCTATCTTCCCCATCTCACCTCCCACATTTGCCATCTACCTGAGAAAAAAAAAATTCTTTGGAGTCTGCTACCTATGCAAACACTTCCAATCAGAAATCTTAAATCTTCTAGACAAAATCGCATACTTGTGAGGCATACATACAGTGGATATAAAAAGCGTACACACCCCTTTTAAAATGTCAGATTTTTGCGATATAAAAAACGAGACCAAAATAAATCATTTCAAAGCTTTTCCCACCTTTAATTTGACCTATAACCTGTACAATTCAATTGAAAAAACAAACAAATCTGTTAGTGGAAAAAATACAAAAAATAAAAAAAGTACAATAAGCTGGTTGCATAAGTGTGCACACCCTTAAACTAATACTTTGTTGAAGCATCTTTTGTTTAATTACAGCATTCAGTTTTCTTGGGTACACATCTGCCATCAATTAAAGAGACTCTAATTAACCCCAAATAAAGTTCAGCTGTCCTAATAGGATTTTCCTGACATTTACTCAGTTGCCTGCTACAGCAAAAGCCATGGTTCAAAGAGACCTTACAAAGCATCAAAGGGATCTCATTGTTGAAAGGTATCAGTCAGGAGAGGGGTACAAAAAAATGTCCACAGCATTGGATATACCATGGAACACGGTGAAGACAGTCATCAAAAAGTGGAGAAAATATGTGACAACAGTGACGTTGCAAAGAACTGGACGTCCCTCCAAAACTGATGAAAAGACAAAATGAAAACTGGTCAGGGAGGCTGTCAGGAAACCTACAGCAACACTGAAGGAGCTGCAGGAATTTCTGGCAAGTACTGGTTGTGTACTACATGTGACAACAATCTCCCGTATTCTCCATATGTCTGGACTATGGGGTAAGGCTGCAAGATGGAAGCCTTTTCTTACTCAGAAAAACATCCAGGCCTAGCTAAAGTTTGCAGAACAATGCATTAAGTCTCCCAAAAGCATGTGGGAAAATGTGTTATGGCCTGATGAGACCAAGGTTGAACTTCTTGGACACAATTCCAAAAGGTACGTGTGGCGCAAAATCAACACTTCGCATCACCAAAAAAATACCATCCGCATGGTGAAGCATGATGGTGGCAGTATCATGCTTTGGGGTTGCTTTTCTTCAGCTGGAACTGGGGCTTTAGTCAAGGTGGAGGGAATTATGAATGGTTCCAAATACCAGTCACCTTTGGCCCAAAACCTTCAGGTGTCTGCTAGAAAGCTGAAGATGAAGAGGAATTTCACCTTTTAACATGACAATGATCCCCAAGCATACATCCAAAATCAACAAAATAATGGCTTCACCAGAAGAAAATTAAAGTTTTGGAATGGCCCAGCAAGAGCACAGACCTAAATCCAATAGAAAATCTGTGGGGTGACCTGAAGAAGGCTGTGCACAAGAGATGCCCACGCAATCTAACAGATTTGGAGCACTTTTGCAAAGAGGAGTGGGCAAATATTGCCAAGTCAAGATGTGCCATGCTGATAGTCTCCTACTCAAGAAGACTGAATGCTGTAATTAAATCAAAAGGTGCTTCAACAAAGTATTAGCAACCAGCTTATTGTACATTTTTTATTTTTTATATTTTTTCCCTTAACAGATTTGTTTGTTTTTCAGTTGAATTGTACAGGTTATAGGTCACATTAAAGGTTGGAAAAGTTTTGAAATTATTTATTGTGGTCTCATTTTTATATCACAAAAACCCTGCATTTTAACAGGGGTGTGTACACTTTTTATATCCACTGTATGTCCTCCTCTTGTCTCCTTGTTAATTGCTTATCCAGTCTTTCTTTCCAATTGTTCCTAACTTTCTCTGATCAATTCTTTTAGTTATAACTTAATATTTTATATGCCATATAAATTCTAAGATGGCTATACACTGAGTAACAGCTTAATTTCAGCTCTCCCAGTGTAAAAATAGAAATTCAGAAAAGAGAGCCACTGAATTTGTTGTTCAAGATAAATTTCACTTACTGACTAGTAAGTGTGCTGCCTGGATGCCAGCAAAGAAGAAATTTAAACAACCTAAAAGAAAGTCAACCAAAAAAAGGTGAGGAGAAAACACTGGTTGGGAAGAATTCTGCCACTGTTCAGAAAAAGAAGTTCAAGCTTCAGCTTTGGTACAAGACGTGACTACTGGTAATCTAGAGGAAATAATAAGTCAAATATGCTCAGAGCTGATTAAAATAAATAAAACACTGAAAGAATATATCAACTCAAATAACAAAAGGCTGGAAAAAATGGAATAAGCTTTAAACAGATATTCAGATAAGCTGATAAAACTGCAAAAATCAGAAGTGGAAATTAAGAAAAGGCTGGCTTAGTACGAGACTGCTCAAGAAGAAAGGTTTCACAAAATGGCAGAATGAGAGGCAAGAGCATGTAGGAATAACCTGAGATTTTCTGATGTACCAGAGAAGCTGGAAGGAACAGACTTTATTAATTTCATGAAAGCACAAATAAGCAACCAGACTGGTATTCCACAGCAGGAGTTGTTAATTGAAAGGGTACATTGTGTGTATGCTCCAAACATGGCCATGAGAAATTAGCCAATACCTATAAAGTAAAGATGCAACACTGCCAACAAAAGGAGTTGATTCTGACAAAACTGTGACAGAAGGACAAAATAGTAAAAGTACAATATTTGTGGATAATGATTACTCACTGTACACCAGGTATAAGAAGAATAAATTCATTCCAGTAATCAGGGAATGTTGAGATGCAATTGTGAGATTCAAGTTACTGTATCCAGCTATCTTCAGAATATTTTTTTTTCCTGGAGGGTCCAAGAAATTTTTGATACATAACATGCTAAGGAGGAAATACAAACGTTTGTCCAACAAAAAGTGAGCTATCAAACAGAATGGGGCTCTGATTCTTGTTCTTCTGATAACAAGGCTCATAGAGAGAATATACCAGTGAAACTTTTTCCAGTGTTACAAAGTATAATGGCTGAGAGACAAAGAAAAACAAATGAGTTGACTAGAAGAACCATGAGTACTTTGGAAATGAACCATAGACTGGAGTTAGGAGATGGAGAGCAACAGGAAGAAAACAGAAACTCAGAAATTAATGAATAAATGTGGGATTACAAAGCATCTATCACATTTGTGAAATATGTTGGAACACGAAAACCTGGAAAATTTGACTTTTTTGACACTGTTAAACATGTAGGGGACTCCAAAGTATAGGCACTAGTTCATGTCATTAATGTTTGCAGTGGTGTAACCTTGGCTCTAGATGATTATTACTGTTGAAGTGACACCCTGACCCCATGTGCAAAAAAAAATGGGAAAAGGGGGTTGTCAATGGATGTTATTAATGTTTAGAAGAACATTGAAGATAGGGGAAGAGGAAGGAAAGAGGTAACTGAAAGAAAAACAATTTTTGTTCTTAACAGTATTTTTACAAAATATGACATATTTTGCATGTTATACGGTAAAGCATTTTCAATTATTTGTGTGTGTTAAAGAGATACTGAAGTAAACAACTGCCCCCATTTCCTCCTTCTTTCTTTCTTCTTGTTTAGTTTTAAGAAATTAAGACACTGCAGTGTAAAAAGAGACAAAAGCTTGGAAAAATCATGTTTATAATAGGCTATAATCTTAGATTGTTAAAATCAAAGACAGGTTATAAAAATATACAGAGCATGATATACAGTATAAGTAAAATTTATATGCTTGTCCTCACTTCTGCATAGGGGAATGACTGGATTAAGACCCATGACAATCTAGCAACAAGTTTTAAGTGGAAGGAGGTAACTGAAAAGAACACTGAATGTAATAAAAAATTATCCTTTAGCAAATAAATGTTCACAGTACCATGTGAGAGGCTTGTAGCTGAAGGCAACTGTGTATCTGGTTATCATGTTTCTGTGGAGACATTCTGATGGGAGGGCAATAAAAACAGAATACTCTCTTCGTTCAATGGCTAAAATATAATTTTTTCTGAAGCATTCAAGTTCTTTTCTACATCTGGGAGAGGAATAAAGATAAGACAAAAACAGGCAGCACAAAGTGCAAGTAGAAGCACAGGCTGTACCATGCATTATATCATGGATAAACTTCATTCTAGATTAATTAAAGGCTGTAAGTGCAGCTGTCAGTCTGGATAAAATGTTTCTATTGAGAGGGTTAAACTTCATTATTTCATGATGTAAATAGTTTTGCATGTTTGTATTAAGTAAATAGGTTCTGGGGGTGTTCTGGGTTGTGTTTGTTCTTTTGTTTGAGGGTTTTCAATAAAACAAAAAGTCTTGTAAGATGTGACAAAAATTCAAATGAATATGACATGAAACAACTGTATAAAAGATCAATCTGCCAAACATTACTGTATGCACGTAACACAAAACTAGACATTTAAAAAAAAAACTTTTTAATACAAAAAGTAGTCAACTATATTAAGAAATGGAGAGTGAAAATAGCTATGCTACAGGAGCCATATTTGGAATGAACTGAGCATGTGAATTTGATAAATAAAGGATTTCAGGATGGCTATTCAGTGGAATATCTGGGACAGAAGAAGAGGGGTGTACTTATATTAATTGCTAAAGGAGCTCAAATAATGACAGAAGAGGGAAAAAGATAATGATGGTAGAGTAGTAATAAGGGGTTGCTGGCACGGTAGGAGGATTGTGCTGGTATGTATTTATATTCTATCTAAAACTGCTACAATGGAGCTTAAGCAAATTCTGAGAGAAATAATCAGCTTACAGCACAGAATATTACTTATAGGTGGGTAGTCTCTAGTCTGCAATTCAAATATCTTTTTGGCCTCTTCCCATTCTATTACATTTCCATCTCTTGTTTCCTTTGCCAGTTTTATGCAGTAAATCTCAGACCCCTCCTGCCTATTCTCTGTATCCCTAATTGCAGTCATCCCTATTGGCACAATCTCCTTTCTCCATACTTGTGTTGGCTTAGTTCTTAGAATACTTTCTGCTGTTTTAAGAATATAATATTCTGCATGTCTGTTGTTATTCTCCTTAAAGATCTGCATCCAAAATCCCACTATTTCTTTATTTCTTGATCCCCCATTTCATCATCATCCCTTTCCACTTTTGAATTATAGCTTTCTACTTGTATTATGTATATGATAGATGTATTATTTATATGAGCCTTAACTGTGTAGCTCTAAAATATCTTTTCAAATCAGGTAATCCTAAACCACCTTGTTCTATTGGAAGGATCAACGTATCCCACTTGACCCTTGCCCTCTTCCCCTCCCAAATAAATTCCTTCAAATCTTTATTAATTATTGTCCATATTTTCTCCTCTGGTTGATAAAAATATGCTTGACCTGTATATCAAACTAAAGGGACTGTAAACAGTTTCACTGCTTGTACCTTGCTATCCAAATCCATAAAAAGAGCTTCCAGTTTCTCAGTTTTTGTGTTATATTTGTTTAGTCACTTTCTATGTATCCTTAGGCATTTTTAAATTTTTATTTAAATTTTACTAAAGTTACTAGTCCAATGCGGTGGTGGTGCTGTGGTAGTGTTGTCGCCTCACAGTAAGACGTTGTCCCATTCGATTCTCAGCTAGGGCGTACCTTCGTTGAAGGTTGTGCATCAGAGCTGGCAACTCGGCACGTAAAAATCTACTGCCAATCATTAGTGGACCGGAGTTCCGCTGTGGCGACCCCTAACCGGGAAAAGCTGAAAGACCCAACAGCTAAAGTTACTAGTCCCTATCTTTCAGTTTCTTTTTTCACACCAGGAGAGCTGAGATTAAGCTGTTTTTCAGTGTGTAGCCATCTTGGAAGTCATCAAACACTTTTATTTTATTTGATACGGCTCCCATAAGTACTTATTTTTGTTTTTGCCTAATGCCCTCTTTGGAACAAATCCCTGTTAGCACTTAGCCAGCAGGTTGTTATTTTCCAGGAAAACATCTAGTCTTCCCTCAGTATCTATCCATAACTTTCTGAGCTACCAAGGTCAGACTTATGAAAGGATGATACTAATTATCCTGTCCCCTTGATCTGTGACATAGGTGTAAACTGTATGCTCCAGAATAAGTAGCACTAGGACCATGCAACAAAGAACCATGCCAGTAATGGACTGGATTTAATGACATCTTTATTCATGTCTGATGGATGAGCAATCTTGTTTTGTGAACAACCAGTAACTGTTAAGAATTCAAATGTTTACAGAAGGATTGGTGCCAGGTCTGCTGGACTTCAACTGGGATAGTGGTTGGTGGGAGTCCTTTTCACATGTTTGTATATATAATAAAAGTTGGTATCCTTTTTACCAGGTTTCCCTAGCAAATATGACTGAATCCTTTTCAACTGTTTTGTATATCTAATAAGACTTGGTGTCATTTTTTACATGTTTTTTCAAATCAAATAGGACTCAGTGTTCACCAAGAAAACAAATCATCTTCTTACAATATAGACTCTGTTTGGAAATAAAATTATTTTTGTGTGAAGCATGATCCCTACCTAAAGTATAAACAAACGAAACATTTCTTTTATATAAGATATTAGTTAAAAATCCAATAAATAACACAGTTCAAAACATTTACAATTACTGTCACCTTAGAGGCTTCTTCAGATTCTTCATTTTCACTGCTTCTATTTTACTATCCTTATCCACAAACAAGACCTTCCAGTTTCTCAGTTTTTGTATTATCTTTTGTTTAGTCTCCTCCCACATATCCTTAACAGCCTTAACAGAAGTCTTTTAATCCATATTCCTAATACTTCATCTTATATTGTCTCCACAACTATGGATATTGCTGAACCAGTTTGTGTGAGTACATAATTTATAGCCTTTGTTTTATCTTCATTAATTTTATATCCTGAAAGGACATGAAACTGCTTCAAAATGTTCCACAGCACTGTGATGTCCTTTTCTGATGCAAAATTATACCATCTGCATATAAATCCAACTTTTTTGACTACCATGCCAATTATATCCTTGAATTTCTGAGTCACTTATTTTCTTTGCCAATGGCTCTAATCTTCCATGTTTTTTGTCTAAATTCATAGCACCATTTAAAGTGACCATCCACCCCTTCCTGCCATTCTTGTTTGTTCTGTCTTTTGCCCTTTTCCAATTTCTTCACCCTTTTAAAAATTTGACTTGTACACTGCACAATAGCCCATTTACACCTGTAAGTACTAACTGTAGAGACTGCCTACACTAACCATTTACACACGTTCCTAGACACTTGCTGTCACTGTTTATGTAAGCACTCCTGTTGTCCTTCTTTTGTCCTCCCTATTAGTTTGCTCCCTATCTCCCTTCTACCCCAGTTAATCATACAATCAATCTAATATGCCATTGCATTCTAGATTTCGGCATGGTTTTTCCACCCAGAAAAAAGTCTATCTGTTGTGTAGAGGTTTACTATGCCTCCCTCCTTGCCACCCAGCAATGCAAATTCCTGCTTACTAGTCCATTTTCTGAGTGGGGAGTAGTAGTCTTGAATTTTGTCTCTCCTTCTGCTAAATATTGGCATTGGTAGCACATCCAAAAAAAAAAGTTACTGGACTCCAGATGCTGTGGACACCTCCTGTGCACTTCAGTATGATTGGTCTGTAGCTACAACTACCAACTCATTTATGCCCACATGTACTGTGACGTATGTGTAGATGATGCCATATTTCAGAAGCCTTCACATTTCCTGGATTTCCTGTCTAGCCTCATTCTCTGTGCAATTGTCATCTTACTAATACTCATCTACCCCATTCTTATCTGCTTGCTAACCGTAAATTCCTTGTGACTGAGTCTTCAATCACTCAGACTCCTCCTCTGTCTGTCACAACTGCTATCCCTGCTGCAGTCCTTGCTAGACTGCATATGCTAACTCTCTTACCTATGTCTCCTAAGCTCTTGCTCCTGTCTGTACCAGTTATGAAGCTCTGTCCCTTTCTTCCTGTATCTGTCCTCTCTAAGTTGCCTGAAAGTCTGGCACAGCTACCTCCATTGTCCTTCTACTCTTTTTGTGGCCTAGCTGCATGACTTTGCATTTTTTTTGCATTAAATCTCAAATGTCGTCTTTGTGTCCATTTGGCCAGCCTTTCAAAATAATTTGCTAGACTCTTTTTCTATCCTCATACTGCACCTATCCTTCTGTCATGAGCAAAGAGGTTAATTCTCCAGATAGTTTGAGATACATACATTGAAATATACTGGATCCAGGAGAGACCCATTCATACTCCACTAGGCACTTTCCTAATTCCTGACAATGTACTTTGCAATACTACCCTCCATGCCCTATCATTCAACCATCCAGCTCTCCCAGTTACACAGTCTTGCTCCTACCCCCAATGCCTACAGTTTTTCTATCAGCCTCCTGAATGGTACTGAATCAAATGTCTTGCAGAAGGCCAGGTAGACTCGTAATACTGGTAATCCTCTATCAAGTACTGCTGTAATAACCCAGTCAGAAAACTGGATCAAGTTGACTGACAGCTTCTTCTGAACATCCAGTAATTGTTATAGTATTCAAAGGTTGGTGCCAGGTCTACTGGATTAAACTGGGATAGTGGTTGTAGATTGTCCGTGTCACCTGTTTTGCATGTCTACAGATAGTTGTTGTAGCTTGTGTTGGTTTTTGTCTTGGGGAGTGTTGCCCTTCTAAAATTCTTCCAGCCTTTCACTCAGGATTTTGTCCATGGCTTTCCCTGCCACAGGTGTTAAGTTAACAGGCCTGTGGTTTCCAGGATGTTTCCTATTTCCTCTTGTTCAAGGATGTCACACTTCTCAGCTGTACAGAATTGTCCAAAATGTCCAGATTTTTTGCTTCATACATTTGTTCTGTTTCTCATAAAAGTTGTGGTTTTATGGCAAATCATCAAAGATCGCAGTCACTAAACAATGACAGACATTTGAGTTTCAAACTTCATGTCTTTAAGAAAATGCATACTACTGCAAAACTTCTTATTCTAGAATCTTTCAAGTTGATAAATGCAATATTTAAAATCTGTCCTTGATGTCTCGCATTTTTCTCCCCCGCCCCCACCAATATTTTTTGGCATTAACACTGATTCTTGCACAGAGAGGTTGAGAATTATGCTGGGGACCAGTGGGATCCCAGAAGCCATGTAATTATAGATACTCTTAGGTACATTTTATCAAATATTGGCCTGAACAAAACTAAGAGTAAGGAAAGAAATTCAGCATTATTTTTTCAAGGAAGAAATAAGTTGTATCTGACAAAATAGCAGTTCGCAATAAACTGAGAGGACAAGCACTTGTAAGGTTATATAAATCATAGATGGAAATAATGCCTTCTCCACTATATCCCCCAAAAATAAGATAGTCACCTTCTCTGCATTTCTTTGGTGTTAGATTGGGATAAAAGTCAAAGTACAAATGGCCATAGTCAAATGTTTCAAGTGGCTGCTGTCAAACATCTCTCTCTTTCTTTCTCTCTCCTTTTATATCTATCTATATATATATATATATATATATATATATATATATATATATATATATATATATTTATATTTATTTATTTATTTATATACGTATATTGTGGGAGGAGAGGCTGGACTCTGCCCTTCTGAGCTGGGAATTTCTGGTTGAAGGCTTATAGTGCATGCATATCTGAATTTCTTCTTACTGAAATTGGTACACCTTGTTTGCTGTAGCATAGACTAGATCCAGGCCTGCTGAATCTAGCTTTGTTTGTATAACTTGAGCACTAATCCAGGCATTATTTAAAGTATTCAGTTGTATTTATTACTGCTTGGTAGTAACTTGGTTAAAGTGTAGCTATCATTCTAAATCTTTTGGATTAAGCACTTGGGCTTCAGACCAGTTGTTCTACATTAGGAAGGTTTGTGGCATGCACTGTGGTGGCAGGACAGGTAGCTTTCATCCTTCTAAATTGGGAACTGCTGATTGAGAGCTCAGTGTCTGTTATTCTTAAAGTGTATTAGCTCTGGTTTAAGCACTTGGGCTTCAGGCCGGTTATTTTACATTAAGAAGGTTCGTGGTCTGCACTCTTGTGGGAGGAGAGGCTGGACTCTGCCCTTCTGAGCTCGGAATTTCTGGTTAGAGGTTTATAGTGCCTGAATATTTGAACTGTATCTTACTGAAATTGGTACACCTTGTTTGCTGTAGCATAGACTAGATCCAGGCCTGCTGAATCTAGCTTTGTTTGTATGCTTGTTATTTCCCTGGAACGCTAATTCCACCTAAAATGCGGCTTCTCAGCACTTCTGTGGATCCCTAGTGATATCTGCATTGCTTACTGTACTTATTTCCTTGCTTCGCTTGAAAGAAAGTTACTGTTTGTCGTTTTTGCATTTAAGTTACCTGTAACACATTGCACTTGTTACCTGGCACTTGCTCACTAAAGCAGTTATAAGTCAGCACTATAAATTAAAAGCACTACACCCTCGCTCCCCATTGGCCCTTGTTTTCAATTATAAAGGAATTCCCAATATTATTCTAGCATGTCCAAAGGTCAGTTGTCAATCTCCTCTCCGGTCCAGCTGGTGAATATGGGAATCTTGAGGCAATGTTACAACTGCCTCATGTACACAGACAACCCTCTCCTCCTCCCAACAAATTCCAACACATGTGAGAGATGCAACCATATAGCCAAACTGGAGGCTAAGCTCTCTCAACTCAGTACTGGCATAACCAGTCAGGAGGAGAAGGAAACCACACTCACTACAATTCCAGTCTCACATAGACCTACCACGACAGCAAACCAAACACATAATCACACAAAAACATACTGGAGGCTCTAAATAAAGATCTGCCTAAGCAGCAGAGACCTCCAAAGCAGACACCCAAGCAACCGCTACCCCAAAACAAAACACGTGCAACACATATCTCACAAAGCCAGTGTGCGAACAGTCACAGCCCTTAAGGCTAAACAACACACCTGATACACTTGTAATAGGTGACTCTATCGTCAGGCACACTGGCGTCCCGCTCACCAGGCTGAACAAGGAGAAGGTCACGGTGAGCAGCCTGTCTGGCGCTAGGATCCGCCACATAACACAAGCACTCAGGTCACTCCAAGGCAAGTACAAATATGACTCAGTCATTGTCCATGCTGGTGTGAATGACCTGAGACGTACCTCCCTGGACTACATGAAAAGAGACATAGAGGAGCTCTCTGAGCATGTAGCCCAGGCTGGTATGACCCTGACCTTGAGTAGCATCTTACCCTCACCAAGAATGATGCCACAATATGAAGACAAGATGATCAGTTTCAACAATTGGCTTAAGTATTGGTGTCATTCAAAGGGGATCCAATGCCTGTCAGCTTGGGATGATATGCATGACAAGCCACGATGCTTTGCTAGGGACGGCTTGCACCTGTCACCCTGGGCTTTCGGATATTGGCAAAGGCTCTTGCTACCCCATAGTGCCTTTTTAGGCAAGGCTCAAAAGACAAACCCACCTCCATAGGTATCACAAGGGATAAGAAACTAAGAGTAATGCTACCGACGGCTAGAAGTCTAAACCTCAAGATGCACGCACTCGAAACTCTCCTTAGCATGGAGAACATCGATATCTGTGCAGTAACAGAAACCTGGTTCAGGACTCCGGTGAGCACCCGAGCACTACCAGGTTATACCTCATACCATACTGTTCGGCCCCAAAACTTGGACCGAACCACAAAAGGTGGGAGTATCGATATTCATCAAAGATACCCACACCTCCAGGTTGGTGGCAAAGCACGAAGCATCAGAGACTATCCATGTGCAACTAACAGTGGGTAAAACTGCCTTCCAGTTTATAGCCTGCTACAGACCACCCTCCCAAACCCAGGAACCCCACTCGGCCTTCCTGAGAACACTGGAAAATATGAAGGTCTCTCCGAACACCATTATATTGGGCGACTTCAACTACCCAAACATAGATTGGGAGCATTACTCTAGCTCCAACACCCTTGCCCAAAGGTTCCTAGAATTCATAAACTCAAATGCTATGGAACAACTTGTTACCACTCCCACAAGAGGGAAAACATACTGGACCTGATCATCACCAACATGGGGACTCTATGCTCCAGACCAGAAGTGTATCCCTCACTGGTAAGATCAGACCATAAACTGATCTCACTGGATATTCACATCCCGACCCCACCCCTGCCCAGAAAACCACAGTGAAAAACTTCTCTAAAGCAAATTTCACACTCCTCAAAACCGAGGTGGAATCCTTCAAAGCCCCGGCCTGTGGAAAATACGCCCAGGCCGCAGAATCCTTTATAAATGCATTCTATGAACACCTTCAGGAATGCATGGATCATGCAATCCCAAATAAAACCAAGACCCAATCCTCCAAAGGCAGACGACCTGTCTGGTGGACCCCAGCCATAAACAAACTATACAATAGAAGGAGGAAGCTACTACATGATAGAGCAAAATCCCAAAAGGGAAGGCATCTCTGATCAGTATTAGCAAAAAACTAAGGGCACTCATAAAATGGTCAAAGGCCAGCTTCGAGAGAAAAATTGCACAGGACACTAAAGATAATCACAAGGCTTTCTTTAGTTATGTTAGGAACCTGGGTGGGAATTCCCAGATATGCTCAGAATTAGTCCAAAATGACAAAAATACACTGATCCCACAGACATTGCCAACATCCTAGCTGACAGGTTCAGCGCAAACTTCTCCCCTCCCACCAAAGGGCAAATATCTATCCCAGCAGAGTGCTGCCCCCGACATCTCAGATGCTCAGGTGAGAGCCGCCTCTCCAAAGCAAAAACACAGCATCAATGGGACCAGACGGTGTCCCAGGCTGCGTCCTACATGAACTCCAAGAAGAGCTAAACCCAAACATAAAACTACTGTTCAATCTCAGCCTTACTACAGGATATGTACCCAAAGAGTGGCGTACAGCAACAGTGGTCCCTCTCCACAAAGGTGGTGCCTCAACGGACCCTGGAAACTATCGCCCCATAAGCCTGACTAGCTTGGTCTGCAAAGCTATGGAAAGGATCATCATGGACCTCATAAATAAAGATATTGGGGACCTATAGACACTGGATCCTACCCAGTTTGGCTTTGTTAAGGGCAGATCCTGCCTCTTAAACCTGGTTGATTTCTTTGAAACAGTCACCAAGGCCATTGACGAAGGGAAGGTGGTCCACACAGCCTATCTGGACCTCGCAAAAGCCTTCGATACAATACCCCACTCAGGCATTATAGATAAGCTCACCAGCTTAAATATAAACCCCTATGTCACTAGATTGGTTGCAAACTGGCTCAAGGACAGAACCCACATGGTTAGAATTGCTGGAGCCATGTCAGACTCCAAACCAGTTACAAGTGGCGTCCCACAAGGCTCAGTCCTGGGACCTCTCTTGTTTGGTATATATTTTTCGGAGGTACAGGCCAACACAGAAGAACTGTGGCTGACCAAGTTCGCAGATGACTGCAAACTGGGTGCCATAATCGACTCTCCAGCCGACACAAGCATCCTCCAAAAGGGCCTCATAGAAACAGACAACTGGTGCCAGAGCCATGGCCTCAAGCTAAACGCCAAAAAGTGTATAGTCATCCCCTTTGGCAAAAACAAAGTGCCCATAAATTACCACATAGGTGGTAATCCATTAAGTACAGAAGAAGTCATTAGGGACCTGGGGACCCAAGTTGATAGCAATCTCTCATTTGACAACCACGTGGCCAAAGTGGTTAGAAAAACATTTTATATAGCCCACCTAATCATGAAGGGATTCACATCTAGATTAGGAGAGGTCATCGTGCTTCTTTACTCATCCCTCATCAGGCCCATAATCGAGTACAATGCCCCTTTTGGGATGTACCTTACCAAACACCTGCAGCAATTGGAAAGACCCCAAAAGTACCTCACCAAGAGGATCAAAGGGCTCAAACAGATGCCATATGCTGCCCGGTTAAAGAAACTCCAGCTCTACTCAGTGGCATACCGCCTGCTCAGAGGTGACCTGTGCCTGACGTATAAGGCCATGTCCAACCCGAATTAAGGGACATGCTGCACCTCAAAAATCCAAATCCCATCGAGCTACACGCCGAGACTTGAACCTCAGCACTGAAATAAATAGGACATGCTGGAGGGACAGATTCATAACCCAGAGGCTCCCTTCACTATGGAATAAAATCCCAGTCCAGGTTAGGCAGAGTCCCTCATTGACTCTCTTCAAGAGGAATCTTGATGAGTGGATGGGAGATCATAGGTTTACCCCGGGTATCACTTCTGTGTCACTGTTAGACAGAGGCACAGTATACTAACCTCGAAAAAGGGCATAGCAAAATTAATTTAAAATGGGTGGCGAAAGCCAAACATACTCTGGCTAGGCTTATAAATGCCCTAGAGCAGATAGCCTAGTATGAACCTATGAACCTATGAACCTATATACACACACACACACACACACACACACACACACACGCACACACGCACACACACACACACACACACACACACACACACACACACACACACACAACATACACATAGATGTCTCCCACAAGATAGATGGCTTCTGTGTACCACTGTGATGTTAGACAGGGACAAGACTGAAAGAACAAATAGAACACTGTAACATATTTCAACCTATTGCTGTTAGATGTATATATAAACAGCATGCCTCTTTACCTCTACCCCTATACTGGTCTGATGTTTGACTGTAAGGAAAATGGAAAAAAGAAATGATCACAATAATTTATGCCAGCTATTTTCTCCTAAATAGTACATTGCACCTAGTAAGCTAGAGTGACCTTCTGTGCACAATTCTGAGGTCTGTGAGAAAAGTTAAAGAAATAATGACCACACTATCCCCAGATCCCCACACAACCTACAACGACTATCTGTAGGCACCACTGAGCAGGGCTGGTTCTTGACTACTGTTACTCAGAAGAGTTAGGGATGTGCCCAGCAATACTTTGCACATCCACAGATAAAAAATTGTGGCACTATTTTTTTTACAAAAGCACACTTATTTATTTATTTTATTTTACATTTGTTGACTGGTAGTGTCCGGCTGAGATATTGCCTTTTTTCAGTGGAGACCCAGGGAGAAAAGCTCCAAAGATATACAATGCAATAAAAATAGCAATACAGATACATTTCAATAAAAATACCAATAGAGAATTTTGGTAGTTAAAATACATAAGCTACATACATGTATAGTGTTGACAGATAAAACAGTACTATAAACAAAAAGGAGAATGTTAAAAAGTAGAATAAGTTATATGCCTTGGTTTAAAAAGAGAGTTGAGTAAATATAAGGTTTTGTATGCAGAGTAGCAGAAACTTAAAAGGTTACATAAGAATTTCAGGGAGCAGAGTATAGAAGCTTTTGAGGTTGCACAGGAAGCATAGGAAGAAGTAGGTAATGATAAGTTTTAGTAAGTTAGTTTGTACTATAAAAGGTAGGTAATAATTAGGGAGGGTGAGTACAATGGCAGGACCAGTGTTTTTTAAAGTGGTCTTTGGTTGCTAGCTTAAATTGTTTGAGGTGAGTCAGGGACCTTATTTCTAGTGGGAGTTTGTTCCATGCAATAGGGGGATGGTAGCTATACAAGTTGCACCCTGTGTTGGATTTGGGTTTATGGATTTTTAGTAGGTCTTAGGTTGAGCTTCAGAGAAGTCTGGTAGGGAAGTAGTACAAATACGACTCTGTCATTGTCCATGATGGAGTGAATGACTTGAGATGGTACCTCCCTGGACTACATGAAAAGGGACATGGAAGAGCTCTTGGATCATGTGGCCCAGGCAGGTATGACCCTAGCCCTGAGTAACATCCTGCCTTCACTCAGAATGATACCACAGTATAAGGATAAAATGATTGACTTCAACAATTGGCTAAGCTTCTGGTGTCATTCAAAGGGGATCCAGTATCTGTCAGTCTGGGAAGACATGATCGACAAACCATGATGGTCTGCACCTGTCACCTCTGGGATTGAGGTTACTGGCTAAAGTTCTTGCCACCCCTATAGTGCCTTTTTTAGGCAAGGTTCAAAGGACAAAACCACCACCGTAACAGATACAAGCATGCAAAATCTGAAGGTAATACTACTCAATGCTAGAAGTCCTCAGAATGCACTCTCTCTCGAGGCACTCCTAAAAATGGAGAACATCGATATCTGTGCAGTAACTGAGACCTAGTTCAAGGCTCCAGAGAGCACCCCTGCAATACCAGGCTACAACTCTTACCACACTTTTTGGCCACCAAACCAAGACCGAAACATTAAAGGTGGAGAAGTGTCCATATTCACCAAGGATATTCACACCTCCAGGCTAGTTGTCCAACACAATGCATCTGAAATTATCCAGGTGCAACTAACACTAGGTAAGACTGCAATCCAAATTGTAGATTGCTACAGATCCCCCACCATGCCCCAAGATTCTCACTACACCTTTCTAAACATACTGGAAAATATTAAGATACAACCAAACACCCTAATACTGGGTGATTTCAACTACCTTGCCATTAACTGGGAAAACTACTCGGGTACCAACACCTTTTTCCAATGGTTCTTGGAATTCATAAATTCCAATGCCCTGGATCAACTAATCCATTGTCCCACCAGGGGCTCCAATATCCTAGACCTGGTCATTACCAACATGGGAGATAGATGCTCCACACCAGTGGTCACCCCCTCATTGGTCAGGTCTGACCATAAGCAAATCACCCTTGACATCCACATCCCACCCCCAGTAAGGAAACCTCCATAAAAAACTTCTCCAAAGCCAAATTCATGCTACTCAAGTCAGAAGTGACAAACTTCATGGCACCCATGCAGCTGGGGTATGAAAGTTCGACTGCTGATTCCTACACTAAGGTACTGTAGGAGCACATCCACTCGTGCATGAATCGTGCCATCCCAAATAGAATCAAGATGCTCTCCTCCAAAAAAAGGAAGCCACTCTGGTGGTCCCCTGTCATAAACAAACTATACAACAGTAGGAAGAAACTGTTGCAGAAAAGAGGAAAATCCCAGGATGCAAAAAACTCCCTTACCAGCCTCAGTAAGAAGCTGAGATCCCTCATAAAATCCTCAAAATCTAGTTACAAAAATAAAATTGCCAAAGATTCCAAAGAAACCACAAGACATTCTATAGTTATGTCAAGAATCTAAATGGCAATGCTCAGATCTGCTCTGAGCTACAACAGAATGGCATTAAATATACTGATCCCAAGGATATTGCCAATATCCCGGCAAATCGATTTAGTGCCAACTTCACCCCCCCCTCACCCCCTAATGGGCCCATCTCAATACCAAAAGATTGCCAAATTCTGTTAATCACGGCCACACAGGTAGAAACCGCACCCTCCAAAGCTAAGAATACAGCATCCATGGGACCAGATGACATCCCGGGCTGTACTACATGAACTACAAAATTAACTGGCACCTCACCTAAGTGTCATGTTTAATCATAGCCTCACCTCAGGCTTTGTGCCCACTGAGTGGCACACAGCTACAGTTATCCCACTCCACAAGGGGGGATCCACCTTGGATCCCGGGAACTACCGTCCCATCGGTCTGATGAGCCTGAGCTGCAAGGGCATGGAACGCATTATCATGGAACTTATAAACAAAGACATTGGCAAGCTTCAACCATTGGACCCCACCCAGTTTGGGTTTGTGAAGGGCCGATCTTGTCTCCTGAACCTGACTGACTTCTTCGAATCAGTCTCCAGAGCTGTGGACGAGGGTAAGGCAGTCCACACAGCCTATCTGGACCTTGCCAAGGCCTTCAACACCATCCCCCACTCTGGAATCATAGATAAACTTACTAAGCTGGGCATAAATCCCTACATCACTCAATGGGTTGCCAGCTGGCTTACTGACAGAACCCAGACTGTAAAAGTAACTGACTCCAAATCCAGTTCCAGACAAGTGACAAATGGAGTATCTCAGGGTTCAGTCCTGAGACCGCTCTTGTTTGGCATCTACTTCTCTGAAGTACAGGCCAACACTAAGGGACTCTGGCTAACAAAGTTTGCAGATGACTGCAAACTGGGAGCCATTATTGAATCCCCAAATGATGTGGATATTCTACAAAAGGGCCTTAATGCCAAGAAATGGCCTTAATGCCAAGAAATGCATAGTTATCCCCTTTGGGAAAAAACAAGTACGCATGAATTACCACGTAGGTGGCAGTACACTTAACACCAAAATTGTGATGAGAGACTTAGGGACACAGGTGGACAGTGGTCTCACCTTTGATAACCACATTGCCACAACAGTCAGGAAATCCTTCTATGTGGCACACCTCATCACTAAGGGCTTTTCATCCAGAAAAAAGGAGGTCATTGTCCCATTGTACTCATCCCTCATTAGACGCTTTATAGAGTATAATGCCCCATTTGGTATGTACCTCACAAGACAGCTGTAACAGCTGGAAAGACCACAGCAATACCTCACTAAAAGAATCACAGGCCTAAAGCAGATGCCATATGCTGAACGTCTGAAAAAACTCCAGCTATACTCTGTGGCATATCGTCTACTCAGAGGCAATCTCTGCTTTACATATAAGGCCATGTCAAACCCTGAGCTGTTGGACGTGCTCCACTTAAAGAAATCCCAATCCCTCAGAGCCACACGCTCCAGGGATCTAAACCTTGTCATCACAATGAACAAAACATGCTGGAGGGATAGGTTCCTGACCCAGAGACTCCCCATACTCTGGAATAGACTGCCCATACATGTCAAGCAGAGCGCCTCCTTGGCCCTCTTCAAAAGGAACCTTGATGATTGGATGGGAGATAGGAAATTCACCACGTGGATCATGTCAGTCGCCCTGCTAGACAGGGGTCCAAGGAAGTAAATATTGTGGGAAGAAATATCCAGGGAATTGTTATGGCTAGTCTTGTATAAGCCCTAGGGCTGATAGCCTAGTACCAACCTATGAACCTATGAGAGATGAGAGAAGACAGACCTGGGCAGAAATCAGGCTGATATAGGATGGAGTGTATGATTTGGAGTTGAGATTGTAGGAACAGGTGAGGTAGTTCGGGCCAGTTCAGGTATTTTAGGGAGAGACAGTGGTGAGATTTATATGTTTGTTGAGATGCAAATCAAACTATTTTGTGGCAGGTTGATTCTAATTTGGTAAGTAGGGAGGAGTTCAGATTTGTGAGTATTTGGGAACAATAGGTTAAGCATGGTAGAACGTAGGCATGGGTAAGAGAAATCCTAGCTTCAGTAGTTATGAATTTGTTGTTCCTGTACAGTAGTCCTAGCTTTTGGTGTTTTTTTTTTATACAGCTGTTAATGTGAAGATCGAATTTTAGTTGGTTGTCAATGGTAATGCCAATGAGTTTTGTGCTAGTATCGACTTCTATAGGAGTATTGTTTAGGGACCTTATGGAGAAGGAAAGTTTAATGTGGTTTGCAGATTTAGGTAGAAAGAGTAATAATTTAGTTTTCTTAGGGTTGAGGATGAGCTGATTATTAGTGAGCCATGTCTCTACTGAGTTGAAAGATGTCTGGGTATTTGTTAGGAGCTCTAAGGTGGAATTAGCAATAGTTATGACTGTAGAGTCACATGCATATTGGACAATGTTAGAATGAGGACAAGAGGAGTGGAGTGAGTTGGTGAAGATATGAAAGAGTAGAGGTCCAAGAATGGAACCATGGAGAATACCAGTTCTTATGGAGAAAGGGGTAGATAGTGCTGAGTCCCATCGTACTGACTGCAACCTATCAGAGAGATAGCTAGAGAACCATGCAACTGTATCAGGGGAGAAGTTTAGGTCTACAAGTTTACTAAATAGTAGAGTGTGAGAGACAGTGTCAAAAGCCTTAGAAATTTCAAGGAATAGACAGTATATGCGTTTGTGATCATCTTTAGTCAGGGCTAATATGTTGATAAATGATAGTAGAGCTGTGGTTGTACTATGCACATATACTATACTATACATTATATATATATATATATATATATATATATATATATATATATATATATATATATATATATATAATGGTTAAGTTGTTTACTGCATGCACTTGAGGTACAGGGTTTGACTGACTGTCACCAAGGGTGTTTGGCTAGGCTTAAAATGGAAATGGCCCAGAAGGGCAGCTAACCTTGTACTTACCTATAAATCTGTGATCAAATATACATACACAAACATGCATGCAAGGCACACACATGAAGCACACACAGACATACACACATACACATACACTGACACTGTCTCAACAAACCAGGATTATCAAAAGATGCATTAATTTTTCTTGCATGCATACACATACTGACACTAGCCCTGTGATGCCAGGACTGTCACAAAATGCACTATTTTTCACAGACACACACACACACACACACACACACATACACATACACACACACACACACACACACACACACACACACACACACACACACACACACACACACACACACACACTGCATGTTTACTTACAGACACACTGGAGGAATGCCAGTTCACCTACATCATGTCTTTGGGGTGTTGGAGGAAACTAGAGTACATGGATATACCAACAGATAGACATGAAGAGCATGCAGACCCCACACAGAAGAAGTCATAGCCAAGAACTCAACTAGAGCCAAGCACATTGAGATAGCAGCGCTGATGTGCTACTGAGCAGTTACTTTCATACACATTCTGCCATGTCAAACCACTAATGATAGTCACGTATTGTGTGCAATGCTTATATTTGTAATAGAAAATGAAAACATTATGGCCAAGTGGATACTCAGATACACTGCAACATCCCACACACATAGACAGGAAAGACATGCAGACTCCACACAGAAGAAGCCACAGCCAAAAACTCAGCCAGAGACAAGCACTGTAAAATAGCAACGCTGTTCACTGTGCTATAGTTCAATGATCAGTTACTTTCACACACATTCTGTTCCTGCCAGTCCAACAGAGACAACCACTTACTGTGTACAATACTAATGCTTGTGATGGAAAGTGAAGGAAATTGTGGCCATCTTGTTACACACACATGCACACGCACACACAGACAAAGACACACACACATATTCAAACATAAGCCATAGTAATGCTAGTTCTACACCAGTTTCAGCAAGTACAACATTATGTGACACTAATCCTGCCATACCAGATCAGTAGCTGTCTAATATCAAACAACAGCAGGTGCAAGTCACGTGTATCCTCAAAATGCCTTCTGTACTCATTTGCAATCACTTTACTGACTCTATACACCACAGATGTTTTACCTCAGATTATAGTAAAAATAGCAACAATCATAGTAATAAAGTAGCCCATCTTACTTTACATAAATGTAGAGTAGTCTAGCAAAGTCAAATTACTGACTATATAAACTCTGCAAATTACAAGAGAGTCAGCTACTTTCATTTACATATAGCCTTCCCCCTACCCAGCAGTTATAGCCATCTCTGTGTAGCTTCAGATATCTGCTTGACTTAAAAACTAATGATCATGTAATTTATTGAAACTTTGACACAAAGAGTAGCCACACATTAAAGTATTCCAAATTGCTTCACACAGATCACATTATTCTGGATTGCCAGAATAATGAGCAAACAACAGCAGTTAGTCATTGTCCTCTACAGACATTCCAACAATTAAGGCGAATTTGTTTGTGTACATCTCAAATGTCCAACTCTTATAAATTAAGAAAAATAAACAAATAAGTAAATAAATTGCTATTTCAACTTCACAAGAATCAGAGACAAAGGCAAAAATAAAAAGACCACCAGGCGAAAAATCCACACAATTCTTTTATTTCTCTAAAAGAATTGTGTGGATTTTTTCGCCTGGTGGTCTTTTTATCTGTTTTGGTGCTTCATTTTACTTGTGGTATATTACAAAGTTAAAAATAGACTAAACTGTGAAGCAACATCAGGGACATTCTGCAAAATCAGGGGTAGTTGAAAGTTATTGGGTCTCATGTGTGGCCATGTGGATGACCAACTTTCATCACAATGAAATGTCATTAAAAAGCATGGTTAGGACAGTCTAGAGAAGCTACTACCAGCTTTACAAAAAAATTGCCTCATATTACCACCAAGAAGATTCAGTCTCTTTTCACGCTGAAGATATTCCATACACTTTACACTTTCAAATTTGTTGGCTTCCTGCTCTGTCCCATCTGTGATCTACTTATTTCATTATTATCTAGTTAGATCATGGATAGGATGGAGCAGAAAGCCAACAAATTAAATGGCCATGTGTACAGCATGGGTCTATATTAGATAATCGAACTTTCAAAAGTATGACTATCATATAATCGACACCATGTGATCGAACTTTTAAAAGTTTTAATATCTAATAAGAAAAATAAACTACACAAATAACCTACCTGAACATTTTAAGCAGGAGAGCAAGCCCTCCTACACCCCTCACACCCCCTGCTCTCTAAATATATCAACTCCGAGATCGCACTACATTGCAGAAAATGGAAATATTTCCATTACATGCTGTAAAGAGATCTCAGTTAAAACGTTTGAACTTTCAAAAATTTGATCATATGATGTTGACCATATGACAGTCGAACTTTTGAATGTTTGATTATCTAATATAGACCCTACAGCACCTCTCCCCCAGTGCATTGTAGCTGTTTTATCTTTGCCCAGGCTCAATGTGGGTTATTTTTTTTAATGTACTGAAACACTGTGGAAAATTACTCCTAGCAGAATAGCACACTAGGTGGCCTTCTAGGTCACCCTATATGTAGGCCTGGCCATATCTCCCAACGCAGTATATTACATTCATCTAAAGTCCTACACCACTGGCTGTCTTTTTATTACTTTTCCCCTACTGTAAACCACACAGTAGCATATAACTGTTGGCTAATGGTGCCTTAGTCTGTACATCCATGACACCCTCTGTATTGCTAAACTGACATTGAAGATACCCTCTCCACTGAAGAGGACCACATCCAGATTTTGGCTGAGCCCCTCATGGTCTAAGACTTTGATCAACTCCTGATCCCACCTTAACTTGGAGTTCAAAATCTTACACTCTGCTCCTGATAGATTCAGATCCACCATTAGTATTATGTACTTCCTCCTATACTGAGTCTTTTATCTCTCCTCCAGCCTCTCCCTCCTCCCCCCACTGTTGTGTCTGGGTGGATGATACTGCAACATGCAGAAAGACTGTTTTGAAGCCCAACTTACTAACCACATGTTCCTCCTACCTCAGCTGACCACTGCATACTAATGATAATATCCTGAAAGCATTTTTGTGAGAGGGTTGTACCTTCTGTGCCCCAGTGTGGAGGCATTGTCCCATATCTCTAATATCTACATATACTACCTCTGAGGTTACACCAAACTGAAAAAAATGGATAAGAAATGTATTCTCTTTCCTTTGAGTTGATGTAACCAATAACAGTCTATTTAGAGATAAGGGTCTGGGGCAGCAGCCCTACATCATGGGTTTGGGGCTGGTGCAGCCCCCCCCCTTGCAAAAATAATGTCAAGTGAATTTACATTTGCTATACATACATCTCTGCCAGTAGGTTGGCTGTGATATAACTGTTTTCATTACTGACAAGTAGGCCTGATATAATTAGGGCAGTGAAGGTATAAAACTTATATGTCAGAATTATATGACTAATTTCTTGGGTGTATATTATAATCACAAAATGTCAATACCATGAATGGTAAAACATCCAAACAAATTACACAAAATGCGAAAATCTTGAACGATGAAAATGTCGAACCACATATCATCGAATAGCATAACATCAAAGGTAAGTACTGTAGAATACACTGACATGTAATACAGACGCACAACCCATGTATTCTGTAGTACTTACCTTCAATGTTATGCTGTTCAATGATATGTCGTTTGAAATTCTCATCATTCGTGATTTTCATGATTCATGTATTTCATCTCAATGTTTTACCATTTGTCGCATTGACATTTCGTGATTATAATATAGCTCCAATTGCTTATATTATGGTAACACATATTATTTGTAGGTTCTCAGTATATCTTCATTTATTATATTGATATAACAATCTAATTAGTAGTAGAATTATGAATGATGATCATTTATTTAATATATCAATATTATCTTTTTTATTTATCTTACGTTTCTTCCACTTCTAATAGAATGTGTTTGTGTTATTTGTTACTTATAATTTTGATGACGTTTAATAATAAAACACTTCCCCTCCCTATTAAGGAGAGTTGATGAGTGCTTTCTGAGTGAAAGAGACTAGTATCAGTGATGCAATAAACAGTAAGAATGGAGGATGCCAGAAAAACAGTGTTAATTGATTCATAAATGAAATGTGTAACCGATCCTGAAAGCAGTAAATCACTCAGTATTTTAATGGAAATATAGAAATAAGTAACACAAATGATGAAATATAGATTAAAATGCAAGACTACCATTACTTAAAAATGCAGCAAAATTGAAAGACAGCAGATGGATGTAGAATGAAAGTAAAGTCTGACATCTGAACTCAGCACAGTGAAAGGGATGAAAAGAATTGGTACAATAGAAGCTGAAGTTTCCAGTGAATAATCTGTTTCAAAAATCTGTTTGGTAACATCGGTATGGATTTTGCACTTGGTTAAATGCATAGATGTTTCATGTGGAAGGCAGATTTACTTTGCTTTCCATGGTATAACAACTCTCATTCATGAAACTGAAAAAACTCCTGTGATGCTAAGTTTTCAAATAAAATAAATATTAAAACATTTTTTGAAAGAATTTTATGGGAGGCTAAGAATTTGCAAGAGCTGACAGTAATACTATACTGCTGCTATAACAAATAGAAGTCTTATACAGAAAATAATTTGACAGAGGAGGTGAACATGGAATATTTACTTAATCCCTTAACACTAAAATGCACCTTTGCATTACCATTATGCAAAATGAGAAATTAGAGGGGTGCTCCAAGACAGGAGGTTTTGGGGTGAATTTAGGCAGGAGAAAATGGCACATGACTGCCAAACTGCTTATTATTGAGGGACATGACACAAGATTGCTAGCTCGACAACTTAAATTATGTTTTTGGTGCTGGAAAGGGAAACTTGTGTCTGAGATTACAAATATATCAGGTATGGAACTGCTAGTAATGTAGTTAACTTCTGAACTAGTAATGCCATTTGCAATATTTGTGGGGAAAATTGATACAGATTCTAAGAAACAACAGTAAATATGAAAAAGATGGATGAGAAATCAACTGATCAATTAGAACATACCCTGTTAACTTAGATGCAAAAGAGTGACTGGCTGGAAAAGATAGCAAAGACAGAGATGCAAGTGATACAAAGCAGAATCTGGCACATTTTGTAATGTTCAGTTAATGAGAAACCCAACTAGATACAAATGTGTGTTTTCAGGGATAACTAGAGATGCTGTGTGGTTAAAAGACTTTAGTGCAGTCACAAAGGAGGCAAACACTGTCACAGAACATCAAACAAGAACTACAGGGTGAAGTGCATTAGGAGCTCATAGCTTTAATCTTCTGTTAATTTCAACAGAAAAATAAGAAGGGAAAATTCATGGCCGGAATGAAACCAATGTGACTTACACTAAGAAGTGCTAGAAAATAAAACTGAGCCCTAACACATTTAGTGTTTTGGACTCAGTGGATGTTAATTCTGAAATTTCCTAAGGACCAGATAGTTTATTTATGTATTTTTAGTTTGAATTTGTTAATCAGGGGAAAGCACTGATCCCATTGACCTATTTAAGTCTCAGCTCAGGGTAAACACACAGATACAATAACATATATGGAGTGGATGACAAAATGTAGTATATACATAGATAATATGCAATTAATATATGCAATTAAATCAATTATTTAATTAATTAATGCATATTATATACAATGTGAATATCACAGTTGGTTTGAAGGTACAGCCTATATATTTATAATATATCTACACACACACACACACACACACACACACATATATATATATATATATATATATATATATATATATATATATACAGATATTATAGATATGGTGACTGACAAAACACAATATAGGCATGCATTATATACAGAGTGGATATCAGAGTGGGCACTCTGAAAGAATCACAATGAAAAGCAGAGTAAGAGCAAGGTATGTAGAGGGAATAAGAGTGGAAAATGTGGAAACGGGGGAAAATCATAGTGCGGCAATAAAATGTAATACTGAGATAGCAGTTGTATATAATTCTGAACATTTAGTGGGAAGAAAGGGGAAAATCCATCATTTCCATACTTTGGGTAGGGATGTTGTGGCTTTAATAGATCACAGGGTAACCAATGAAGAGGATCCAGCAGTACCAAAATCCTATTATGGATGGTGTATTCAGGCTACTATTCCGAAGTAGCTAAACCTAGTGTATTCTGTACTTCTGAAAATGCATGTAAAGGACAGAAAGGACAGGAAGAGGTGCAGCATGCAGTTATAATACTTAATTTACAGACCAGTGTGGGTGGAAAACGATTACTGGCAAAAGCCAAACATTGCAAGACTAACAGGAAAAGATAGGTTGATAAGGACTTGTAACATAATATTTATTTATTTATTTATTTATTTATTTATTTTACATTTATTTTATTTTACATTTGTTGACCAGGATAGTCCAACTGGATACATGTCCATTTTCACCGGAGGCCCGGGGAGAAAAGCTCCTAACACAACATACAGAAAAAATAATACAGGAAAAATCATATCATCAATACATGTTCAGTCAAGCAAGTTATACATTCGATCATTATTAAACTTATATACATATCTAAACTAACAATTATGTCACAGCTTGTATGTAGTATAAAGTACTGTTTGACACACAGTTATAGAAAAGAGCTAGTCAGGATTAGAACAAGGACATAACTAGTGTGTCTTAAAATGTTGTCTGAGACTTTTTTTGAATTGAGTTAGTGAGGATAGTAGAGTAAGGTCGGCAGGAAAGCAGTTCCAAGTTTTGCCGACAGAGTTGGCAAACAGGGAGTCCCCAGCTGAGTTATTGGTTTTGTATGTTAGAACCAGCAGTCTGTTAGATGAGCGATGTGGCCTGAGGTTACTGTAGGGGCTAATGATGTTTTTAAGTGCATGCATATTTTCAGGTTGGTTGAGTATTTTATATGACACTTTAATCTGGTTGTATTGAAGTAGACTACGTAATTCAAGCCACCCTAGAAGATTTAGGTTATGACTGTGGTGTGTCCTAAATGCCATGCCTGTGGCAAATCTAACAATGTGGTTATAACAACTAGAGAGCTTGCTAAGGTCGGATTTGTTCAGACTGGTGAATAAAGGGGAGGCATAGAGAAGGGTAAAGAGTAGATGGGAACGGGCAACAGCAGTTCTAGCAAGTGGAGTAAGAAAAGGTTTAATCTTATAAAGGGAGCCAAGTTTTTTATTAATGGTTTTGATAGTTTGGTTGACATGCATATCAAATTTAAGGTTATTATCTCCTATAACACCTAAGAGTTTAGTTTGGGCTTCTGGGGAGATAATGGTGCCATTATTAGATTTAAAGGTAAAGAATAGTGATGAGGACCTACGAGTGGGGGGGGGAGTAGCAGCTTTGTTTTTTTAGGGTTTAAGATCAGATGATGATTAGAGAGCCAATGTCATTAGTTTTGTCTGGGAGGTGGCTGAGCAGATTAAAGTGGAGCCATCTGTATATTGAATGCAGGTTGCATCTGGGATGACAGAGTGGAGGTCATTAATAAAGATAGAAAAAAGAAGGGGTCCTAGTATAGAGCCCTGGGGGACTCCTAAGGTGATGGGTAGAAGGGAGGATAGTTTGCCTTGCCATAGGACAGCCTGTTGTCTACCACAGAGGTAGGATTGAAACCATTGGAGAGTGTGGTTATCTAAGAAGAAGGCCTTCAAAGTATGAATGAGGTTTTGGTGGTTAACCATAACAAAGGCCTTGGAGAGATCAAGAAAGAGGGCTGTGGTTAGTTTGTTGTTATTTTGGTTATGGTTTATGACATCAGAGAAGGAGAGGAGAGCTGAGGTAGTACTATGGAATGGCCTAAAGCCATGCTGAGAGCTAGCCAACAGATTGTTCTGGATAAGATAGTGCAGGAGTTATTTATGGATGCACTTCTCCATAATTTTAGCCAGCGGTGACAGAATAGCTATGGGTCTGAAGTCTGACAGTTCAATGGGGCTACCTCCTTTATGGAGTGGTATAACATGGGATATTTTCCATATGGAGGGGATGGTAGCTTCAGATATGGTTCTATTGATTAAGATAGAGATGGGGGTATGCTATGGCATCTGCAGCTTTTTGTAGATACTCTGCAGGGAGGAGATCAGCAAATAGGGTGGTTGGCTTTAATTTCTTAATTTAGGCATGGATAAGTGATATAGGTACTGGTTGAAAGCTAAAGAAGAGCTGGGTACTGGGTATAAAGGCAGTTGAGTTAGAGCAACTGGGAGTTATCTGACTAACTGGGGACTGGATAGTCTCTGTGAAGAAACTATTAAATGTGTTGGCAACATCCTCCAGGGTTTTATGGTTGGAAGATGAAGGGGCTGGAGTGCTGGTTTGACCTGGGTGAAGAAGTTTGTTTATTCCTGCTCAAAATGTTTGAGGTTTGTTTTAATGTTTCTGTTGAAGATGGCAGTAAAAAAAATGTTGTCTAATGTAACAGATTTCTTTGTGTCATTCTTTAATTGCCAATATCTTAGTTGATCTAGTGGGGTTTTTGTGGCACGCCAAGTGGCCCATGCCTTGTTTCTAAGTAAGATTTTTAATTTGGTATCTTTTGAAAGCCACAACTAAAGAAATTAATAAATTGGAATAAGGTGTAGGATATCAGTCAAATATGTAAAGGAGAGGAATGTAGATTTCACAGAGGTACATGCAGTTCACAGTTATATTATGCTTGCGTCTAACCAAGTACAGGCATAATTCAATGTAATCTTAGCCCAGCCATGAAATGCTAAGGAGAAAACACTCAAATCTCAACATACCTGTTTTTCAAAAGACGGGTTTAATGCAATTACTATTATTTCCTACGGTTGTGAATTGTATAGCTGAATAAGTAAAAAGCAGGTATCATCCATATAATCAGGATAAATTCATTTAGGGATGTACAAATGTTGTTAAGTGTTTCAGCATCAATTCTTTGATTCATTTAGGTTGAAACTTTATGGCATATTTTTTTTTAATTTATACTAGAAATGCCCACCTCACACAAATGTGTGCATGGGCACACACATAAACATACAGTACACACACACACACACACACACACACACACACACACACACATATGTAGTATCTATCTGCAGACAACTCCACCATCTTCTCTTCAGCACCCTCTATCTCAGAACTTCAAAACGTCACTCAACATTCATTCACATCTGTGGAAACCAAGCTTCTGGAATTTAACCTAGTCATAAGTCCTGCCCTAAGAAACAAAACTTATGGTTTTCACATCAAAATCAGTATCATTCAGCAATGCTCAATCAACTTACCTTTCAACCATCTGATAGCACATTAATTGAACTAGACCACCAGACTAAACTACTTGAAATCACTGTTGATAAACACCTAAAATATGACCTTGTGAAGGGCAGATCATGTCTGCTGAACCTGACAGACTTCTATAAATCTCTCACTGGAGCGGTCGATGAAGGCAAGGTAGTCCATACAGCCTACCTCGATCTAGCCAAGGCCTTCGACACCATCCCCCACTCAGAGACCATTGACAGACTCACTAACCTAGGCATAAACCCCTACATCATAAGATAGGTTGCCAACTGGCTCATGGACAGAACCCACATGGTGAAAGTAGCAGACTCCAAATCCAACTACCAGGCAGTTACAAGTGAAGTCCCACAGGGATCTGTTCTGGGTCCTCTCTTGTTTGGTATCTACTTCTCTGAAGTTCAGGCCAACACCAAGGGACTCTGGTTAACCAAATTTGTGGATGAATGCAAACTGGGAGCTATTATTGACTCTCAAGCTGATATAGACACCCTGCAAAAAGGCCTCACAGACACCAGTGACTGGTGCCAGAACCATGGTCTTAAGCTCAATGCTAAAAAGTGCATCATCATCCCCTTCAGAAAAAAAAGGGTGCCCACGAACTACCACATCAATGGTAGCCCACTCAACTCCCAAAGTGTGATAAGAGATCTAGGGACACAGGTAGATAGCAACCTCTCCTTCGACCAACATGTCGCCACTGTAGTTAGCAAGTCCTTCTATGTGGCACACCTCATTACAAAAGGTTTCTCATCCAGGAAGAAAGAAGTCATAATCGCTCTCTGCTCATCCCTCATTAGACCCATTATTGAGTACAATGCCTCATTTGGCGTGTACCTCACTAGACACCTACAACAACTGGAGAGGCCACAAAAATTCCTCACAAAGAGGATCCTAGGACTCAAACACATGCCCTATACAGACAGACTCAAAAAACTCCAGCTTTACTCTGTCTCATATCGCCTACTTAGAGGCAATCTCTGCTTAGCATACAAATCCATGTCTGACCCAGTGTTGCTAGACATGCTTCATCTGAAAAAGTCTCAACCCCTCCGCACCACATGCTCCAAAGACCTCAACTTCATCACCACAATAAACAGAACCTGCTGGAGGGACAGGTTCCTAACCCAGAGACTTCCCATATGCTGGAATAAACTCCCCATTCATGTCAAGCAGAGCACTTCACTAGCCCTCTTCAAGAAAAATCTTGATGAGTGGATGGGTAACAGGAAATTCACCCTTGGGTTCACTTCAACAGCCTTGCTCGATAGAGGCACAGGAAACTAATGTCCGGCATCAGGATGACTGGGAATATTCTTGGGCTAGGCTTGTGTTGGCTCTAGGGCCATTAGCCTAGTATTCACCTATGAACTCATTCATCAAGTAACCCAAAACACCAACCAAAACTTGGGTATGCTCTATCGATCCAAAACATTTTTGTCTGACCAAGCATGGAAGGCCACTGCTGCTGCTGCTGCCTATCTTATCCCTCTCCTTACATATGGCTCAGCAATCTTTACCAGCCTACAATTAACACAGCTCACAAAATTTGTGCAATCATAGACGATTACAAAGTTTGCCACTAACATTTCCAACAGAACATACCACTGTGCAGCTCTTAAATTATTAAGCTCATTCAAAATCCCTAACCTTATACTCAACCAATTAAAGTCGGAACAAAAACTCCTACATAAACTACAAGCCTGCCCCCCCAGCAGCACTCTACAGTACTGGTACACCCCTTCTCGTACTGTACAGTCATCCAAAAAATGTCTAACCAATGTGACTCCCTCACACAACTCTTATTGGGACTGACTATATATTTGCCACTTGGTAAAACAATGGAACTCCCTCTCATCCTGTTCCTGCCAAATAAAAGCACCAAAACTTTCAAACCAGATGCAAAATCCTTCCTTTTTGGCATACATAGGAATATTACTGTTCCAAACCATTTGATTAGCTCCCTCCTCTCCTTCTCCCTTTTCCCACACAACTGCATACTGCTATTGTAAATGACAGCTCATCTCTTGTGCAGATTCAGTTATTCTAAACTAGCCACCATCAGAATGTTCTCCGAATATCTAACTGATTTTCTCAAGGCCCTTATCTACTTTGTATCCCAAACACAAATCTCTCTAACCACCATATGCCTTCTCCTGCATATCGTCCACTATATACTGCAAACTAACTCATCCCTCACAGAACATTATCCCTATCTCATCTCACACTAACTTCTTCTATATCCCTACTCCTTTCCACTAAACAAGGATATATAACTCTCTGTCTTCATTTGATCATGTTCACACTTGTATGGATGAAACAAATTAATCAACAAAACAAAAACAAAAGCATTTTTGTCCTCCATATGGGCAGCTTTGCTCCCACATCTCATTACTTAAATGTATACAAATACCAGAGATACATGACACAGAGCAAAAAGAAAAGCCTAAAAAACTTGCAATCACTCTCAGAACACAGACAGTACACCAGCACTGATTTACAATCTACAAAGCATTTGGACACGTCTGCATTAAGTGTTATAAATCAACAATTTTAAACTCATTCACTCTGCTCTCAGTCTAGTATGGGGAAACCTCACAGAATATATCTTTGTGGAAAAATACATGAACATCGATTATGTCATGACAGGTAGGAAACTCCAAAGAGAAGATCACAAACAGTAGGAAAAAAGGACAGGATCACAAAACATTGAATGACAAAAAAACTAAATACTCCTCTGTCTCTTAAAAAAAAACCTGTATCAATGAACTTGTAAACAAAACTGACATTGTGTTGTCTTGGTAGTGATACTGTAAGGGAAAGGGTTTTTAGTAATGTAATGAGTGCAGTTAGGGTTGGGGCAGGGGCAGAGTTACAGTTATGGTTAGGCTTAGTACACATGAGTAAGATGGGTGGTGTATAAACCTTTTAGAGTTATTTTTATTATGCTGACATGTTCCTTGAGAAATCAACATAATGGAATTGAAAGGTTAAGAATGCTTCTTGGTTTTAAAATTTTAATGATCTATGAGACAGAAAATAGTTGGAGTTTTTTTAATCTGTCTACATAGGAGAAATGTTTAAGGCCTAGGATCCTCTTTGTGAGGTACTTTTGCGGCCTCTCCAGTTGTTGCAGGTGTTTAGTGAGGTACATGCCAACTGGGGCATTGTACTCGATGACTGGGCTAATGAGGGAAGAGTAGAGGGAGACCATGACCTCTTTCTTCCTGGATGCAAAACCCTTAGTAATGAGATGTGCCACACAGAAGGACTTTCTGACCACAGTGGCAATGTGGGCAGTTGAGAGTTGTAAGTAGCTAAGATATTCTGGAATTTCTAACCATTTGAGAGTTTGAAGATTGGTAAAGTGATGATAGGGATTGGCTGCATTTCTGGCAAAATTTAGAGTTTTGTTGTAGCATGATTCAGTTTTGATTCTAGGGTGATGTCGACATCTGTAAGAACAGTAACACCATATAGGAGTGATTGTAGTAGGTAGGTGGTGGCAAGGATGTATTTTTATGACTGTGTTTAGAAAACGTTTGTGTCTATAGAGCATACTGAGTTTCTGGTGATTTTTTTATGTTTTTCCAGATGTGAAGGTTATATTTAAGATTTTCATCTATTATTACTCCTAAATGTTTGGTATGGGGAACAACTTTGATTATGGTTTTATTCTGCAAAGTTATCTTGAACTTGTTTTTTTCAGCAGTGAGTATTTTGGGGTAAAGAGAAGTTTAGTTTTCTAGGGTTGAGTAGCAGATGTGACTTGCTAAGCCATAGTTCAATACAGGAGAAAGTTTCTTGGGTTATCTGTTGTAGGTGGGTGAAATTGTTTGAAGAGCAGATGATGGCTGAATCAGCATATTGTATAAGGGAGCCTGTATGGCAAAGTGTATAGATCATTGATGAAGACATTGAACAGGAGGGGACCAATAATAGAACTTTGTGAAATGCCAATAATATTTGGTAGGTATGGTGAAAGGGAGCCCTGACATTTTACAGCTTGTTGCCATTTGGATAGATAGCTGATAAACAACAGGACTGAGGCAGGAGACAGACCTATGTTAGAGAGAGATGCTGTTGAAGTTTTGTACGAGAAACAGTATCAAAAGTCTTTGAAAGGTCCATGAATAGTGATAAGACAACTTTGCCAGAGTCTCTAACATTATTGACAGTTTCAGTGAAAGAAACTAAAGTAATTTTTCCTGATATATATAGGCCAAAAGCCACAATTAACTAATGTTAGGAGATAGTTTTGTAAAAGGTATTCAAGTTTATTGTGTTTTCCTGATTGGTCTGTAGGTCTTGCTATTGTAAAACTTGTTTTTCTGATTCTATATAAGCCCAGTGTTTGCATGGGTTCGTATTCAATTCCTCAGAGCTGCTCTTGGTTTGGCCACTTCACCTGAGAGTTACAGAGAATCTGCTGCATTTAAAGCCATCCATTGCTAAACAAATGAAAATACGAATCATTTTGCATTTCTGCTGATTATTTTTACTGTATTTTATAAGAATCCTGTATTAATTGTCACATTTTTCACATTTTAGTAGACTTTTAAAGCTGAACTGTTTTTACTGCTGCTATAGCACTCAGTTACATTGTGTCTTCTAGTTTTACACGACAGAAGTATCTACATTGTGTGGTTTTCCTTCACTTGAACTCTTAAGACCAGCATTTTTATATTAAGAGGGCTTTCTGACTGCACTCTTGTGGCAGAAGTGTGCTGTAGCAAACTATCTGAATTGGAGGCTGCTGGCTGAAAGCTTATTGTGTGTTTTCCTGATTGGTCTGTAGGCCTTAATGTTGTAAAACTTGTTTTTCTGATTCTATAGAAGCCCAGTGTTTATGCCAGGCTGCTCTCGCACAGCGGTGGTTAGCAATGCCCTGTATAGAAGTAAATGCTATAAAGTTATAATTTCCCTTAGAATAACTAGCTCTGCAACCTCTCCCAGTTCTCCTGCTACTCTAGGAGCATCTGAGTTGCACACAGAGCAGCAACACCTTGTTCGATAGCTGCAGTTCACACTGAGTATAGCACCCATTCTTCATCCATGTGCTATTATCCTAGTCCAGTTAAATCTCCCCACTCTTCTCCCTGGTTAAAGGAAATATCCACCCTAGAACTAAAAAAATCTGTTTATTTTCACTTTATATTTGTTTCCAGACCTACTTTAACACCTAAAAATCACTCTAAGACTTCAATAACTGGCTTAGCTAATTGTATCATTCCAAGAGGATCCAGTATTTCTTCAGCCTGATTCAACATGATCGACAGACCATGCTAATTTTCCAGAGATGGTCTTCACCTGACACAGTTAGGCTTTTGAATACTAGCCAAAGTATTAGCCACCGTCATAGTACCTTTTTCAGGCAATAGCAAACCAACAGACCTACCAACATAACAAATTCTTCTAATGCCAAGCTGCAGATACTACTGTTCAGTGTTAGCAGTCTTAACAAGAAACTGCAATCCCTGGAAGCACTTCACAACCTGGAGAATGCTGATGTCTACGCAGTTACAGAGATATGGTTCAAGGCTGCAGAAAGCACCCCAGCAGTGCAAAGCTATAATGCCTATCACACATTCAGACCACCCTCTGAAAAGGAAAAAAATGAAAGGAGGAGGTGTTTCCATTTACATAAAAAAAAAATCACACTTCCATATTGGTCAAGCAGGATGACTTACATGAGCTACTCCATGTCCAGCTGACCACAGGCAAAATCCCCCACCATATCATCGCTAGCTATAAGTCCCCAACCATGAGCCATGAAAATCACTCCGCATAACTGACGTTACTAGAATCACTTATAATTCAGCCCAACACACTACTCCTGGGTGATTTAAACTACCACTTCATAAACTGAGAAACATACAAGACCACTAACATGTAGGCTCAGAGATTCCCGGACTTTGTCAATGCAAATGTTCTGGAACAGATGGTCTGTGCTCCCATAGGGGCTGAAATATCCTTGACAAGGTACGCACAAACATGGGGGAGCACTGCACCCTAGAGTAATGTCATCACTAGTAAGATCAGATCATAAATCAACCTTCTTTGAAATACATGCAACAGTAGAAACCCCATCACACCCTAAAACCTCAAAGAATTTTTCTAAGCCAAATTGCCTTCTATTAAGATCATTTTAATGTTCCCTCTAATGCCAAAACATGGAGGCCTATGTAGAAGTATACACAAATGTCCTGTACAATCACTTTAACAACTGCATAGAAACGGCACTACCTGACTGAACTAAAACCAGGTCTAGCCAGGAAAAACATGCCACCCTGGTGTACACCTTGCATAAATAGACTATATAACAGAAGGAAAAAATTCCTGTCAAGAAGTAAGTGGTATGGTGCACAACAGAGAAAAAAAATCTCTCATTAGTCTCAACAGACAAATCAGGGAACTAGTTAAGTTTTCAAAATCTAAATATGAGACTAAAATAGCCTCCCAAGCAAAGGATAACCACAAAGCATTTTTAGTTATGTCCATATTCTTAAGGGAAATACTCAACAATATGCTCAGTTGACTCTAGATGGCACTACTGATACTCAGCCAGAAGAAATAGCAAACCTGATGACCAATAAATTTAGCTCAAATTTCAACCCCTCATCACATGCAGTCACTCTCCATGGAATACCCCCTGAATTCCTTTTCCTGTTCTCTCAAAAGGACAGGTCAGTGTGTTCTTTAAAGCTAGAAACACAGCTGATGGAATCCCAGGGTACCTATTAAGTAGCTTGAAACATGACCACGTAAACACACATGGATCTCTATTTAACCATAGTCTCCAGAAGAGCTATGTCCCAGTGGAGAGGAGGACAGCAACAGACATCCCTCTGCACAATGGGGCCATCAACTAGCCCACGAAACTATTGATTCAGAAGTCTGACTAGCTTCATATGCAAGGCTATGGAAAGGATAATCACTGACCTGATTAACAATGATATAGCAAATCTCCAGACTCTAGACCCAACCCACACTGCCTTTGTCAAGGGCAGGTCCTGCCTGCTCAGGCTGGTGTACTTCTCTGAGAAGGTCACCAAGGTCATGGATGAGGGTAAGACTGTGCATACCACCTACCTTGACCTAGCCAAGGCATTTGACACAATACCCCACTCAGGTATTAGAGATAAACTGACAAAACAGGGCATAAACCTCTATATGTCACCAGATGGATAGCCAAATTACTCATGGACAGGACAAGTGTTGTTAGAGTGGGTGAAATCCACATCCAGCAAGAAGACAGTCACCATTGGAGTACCTGGAGTACCACAGGGATCAGTGCTGGGCCTCCTCCTGTTTGGAATATACTTCTCAGATGTCAAGGCAAATGCAGATGGCCTTTGTCTGACTAAGTCTGCTGAAGACTGCAAGTTGGTGGCAATCACTGACTCCTCAAATGATGTTGATATTCTACAGAAAGCTCTAACATAGCCTAATGATTGGTGTCAGTGACATGGCCTCAAACTAAATGCAAAGAAGTGCATAATAATACCTTTTAGGAAGTCAAATACCTGGGGCGGCCACGGTGGTGCAGTGATTAGCATTGCTGCCTCACAGCAAGAGGTTCTCCGGTTCGATTCTTGGCTGGGGTGCCTTCTGTGTGGAGTCTGCATGTCCTCCCTGTGGTTGTGTGGGTTTCCTTCGGGTGCTCTGGTTTCCTCCCACATCCCAAAGACATGCAGTGGGTGGATTGGACACTCTAAATTGGCCCTAGGTGTGAGTGTGTGCATGTGTGTGCCTTCTGTGGAACTGGCTGGCAACTCGACACTGTAAAACTCCACTGCCAATCATGAGTGGACAGATGATCCGCTGTAGCAACCCCTAACCGGGAAAAGCCGAAAGAAGAAGAAGAAGAAGAAGGAAGTCAAATACCTCTGTAAATTACAACATTGTTAGCTCTCCCCAAGAGTGGACCCAGTGGTGTGAGATTTAGGTACCCAGACAGAAAGTAATCTGAACTTTGACCATCATGTGTTCATGATGGTGAAGAAAACCTTTTATGTGGCTCAGCTTATAAGTAAGGGCATGGCATCCAGATCTAAGGATGTCATAGTACCACTGTACTTGGCCCTCATCATCAGACCAATAATCGAGTACAATGCACCCTTTGGCATGTACCTCACTACGCACTTGCAACAGTTGGAGCATCCTCAAAGGTTTCTCACCAAAACAAATACAGGGTATAACTACCATGTCATGTACGGACTGATTAAAAGCCCTATCACTGTATTCAGTTTCCTACTGATTAATGAGTGGTGATTTGTGCCTGACCTACAAGGCATTCACTGACCTAGCCCTAATGGAAATGTTGCATGTTTGCAAAATTAACTGCATGAGGGTTACCCGCTCCCAAAGATTTAAACCTAATCTCTGACATGAATAGATCATGCTAGAGAGAGACATGTATATGTCCCAGAGAGTACTCCCCCTCTGGAATAGGTTTCCTATTCACATGAAGCAGAATCCTTCCCTGACCATCTTAAAGCATAATCTGTACTAATGGATGGGAAATCGCAAATTCACTCCTGGGTTGGCACCCATGTCCCTTACGGATAGAGGCAGTCTGTAAAAACTGAAAAAAAAACACTTGATGACCCTTGTTATCTTTCCTCTACGGATAGAAAATTGGGTAAAATCTGGGTAAAACTGGATAAGCTTGTAAGGGCTCATATATCTATTGTTTGTGGACACATTTTCTAGTAGCTTAGAGAGAGAGGGGGACAAGATAGCAATGGATCAATAGTTATATACTTCGGTGGAATTACCTCCTTTATGTAGGGGGATAATGAATTACTTATTCCAGATTTCTGGGACATACGATTCACAGAATAATATATTAATGAGTATACTAAGTGGGTATGCTACAGCTTCAAAGTATGTTCCCACAAGTGCTGATACATACAGAAAAATTAAAAGAAAAACACAAGACATGTATAAAATACAAAAATGAATATAAAATGACCATTTGGGGACAAGAATGCCAAATGACCCTCCTGTCTAGCCAAATACTAAAATGTTCTAGCACAACAGACAGATATAACCTGATCATGATACCAAAAGCAGACCCTTGAGTAGAACAAAACCAGAAAAACAGAGAGAAATAACTGTTCGAAGTAGAAATATCAACCTTGGAGAAAAACATATGTATATGCACTACAAATGTATAAAAATATCCTCCAGAACAATGATTTCCCCAGGAATAACATGTATAAACTATTAATGGGCAAACAATAAATCATGACACTGCCCAAGTACTATGCCAAAAAATGAATAGGCAACAGAAAAATGTTCCATTCATAATAAATGTGGTGATAAATGGTCATTATGACCTGGTGGAAATAACAATATTACATGTATACACTATTAATGGGCAAACAATAAAAAAAACCATATCAATCAAGACATAAATTGTCAACAGAAAAATGTTCCATTCATAATAAATTGTGGTTATAGATGGTCATTAAGACCTGGTGAAAATAACGCACCCAATGTGATGATCCAGTATTTTTCCTTGTGATTGAGTATATTGTGCCATCCCTGAGGATTGCTACGATCACCAATGATCCTGTCTATAACCATAAAGGTAAATTGTGCATCAGGGTGTTTCAATGTATGGCGATACAATGCATTGGTTTCCTTCAGGGTTTTAATATCCGATCTGTGTTCGCTAATTCATGCTCTGAGTGGTCTAGAAGTTTGGCCTACATAAAAGGCTTGACACCAACAGGTTGCCAAATAGACCACCCAGCTGCTACTGCAGTTAGCAAACATTTTACACTGATATACTCTGCTAGTATTGCGACTAGTGAACTGTTTGAGTTTACTAACTTGTTTACATGAGCCACAATGACCACAGGGGAATGTACCCACTAGTTCATCACCAGACAGGGTCAACTGTTTATATATGGCTCCCCCACTTTCTATATGTTTGAAATGAGAAAATATGGAACCCAATGTTTTGCCTCTTCTAAATGAAAATCTACACTGTGGACCCAATAAGGACCTCAAGTAATCATTGGCCATAAGAATGTTCCAATGTCTGTTGACAATTCCCCTAATGGCATTTGAATTTCTGCCAAAAGTGGTAACAAACCTGACCATAGAGTCCGGGGTGTCACTGTCCTGTATTTTATATTGTAAGAGTATTTCTGTCGATGTTGGTAGTCCAGGTCCAAGCCCTAATAATATCCAAGTGTCTGTATCCTCTGTTAGCAAATCTATGGTAAAGATCTGAACTGGCACAATCATAATCCAATTGTGTGGAGCTTAAATGTTTCATACGCATAAATTGTGACTTCGGGATGTTGCGGATGGTGTGGCGTGGGTGCATGCTGGAAGCATGCAATAAGGAGTTATATTGAGGATATTTATGGTAAATCTTGGTGTTCAATGTATGATCCCGATTCCTAATGACTGTAACATCCAAAAAATTGATGCTTTCTAGATCAAATGTAACCGTAAACTCAATCCCCCAGATATTATGATTGAGGTATTCAACGAATTCCTGCAGATACCTAGCATCTGCCCGCCACACCATCCAACAATCATCCAGGTATCTGTGCCAAATATCAATTTCCACTAAATAGATATTGTGTAGTGGATCATAGATCATGCATTCCTCAAAGAATGCCATAAACAGATCAGCATATATGGGAGCAAATGATGCTCCCATAGCCGTACCCTGGAGTTGCCAAAAACATTGTCCTTGGAAGTAAAAGACATTCTTGTTGAGAACGTGTTCCATCATACAAATCAGTAGGGTATTGAACCCAGGTGAGTACAGGGCAGCTCTGTCTAACCAATACTGTAAGGCCTGTAAACCAGTCCAATGAGGAATGCTGGTGTACAAGGCCTTAACATCCAAAGAATACATAAGCCATCCAGGCTCAAGTTGGCTATCCTGAATAATCTGTAAAAATTGGGTCGTGTCCTGCAATCTGTCCCGGACCAAGACCAAGAGGGGTTTAAGATATTGTGTAAGGAAGGCAGATAATGGTTCTGTCAAGGAACCAATACCTGATACAATTGGTCTACCCGGAGGATTTGTAACAGATTTATGTATCTTTGGGAGCAAGTAAAGGATTTGTTTCTGAGGATCTTTGACAGTAAGTTGCGATACACAATTCTTGCTTATGATACCTTTCTCAAGGGCCAGATTGAAGAACAAATCTATTTCTTGCTTGAAATTCTTGGTGGGATCAATGGCCATGTTCATATAACATCTATTATCAGACAGTTGTGAATTGCCCTCACTCAAATATGCACTTATGTTCATAACCACCACCGCCCCAACCTTATCAGCAGGTAAGATAGCAATATTGTGATTGTCACCGTAGCTCCTGCAAAGCTGAAATATCCTGTGGTGTTAGATTATGTCTCAATATATCATACTCCCTGTGTTCAAAGTGTAAATCCCTATGTACAGATTGCATGAAAATAGAAACATGTCTATTCATCGGAGGCTGAAAATCCGATTTGTAGAACCTGAAGTCATTGGATCTTTGAGACTCCCTATCCACAAAAAACAGTTTCAGATTCAAATTGCGACAGAAATTCATGACATCAGTGACAATATGATACTCATTACAAAAAAACCCCGGTACAAAACTTAATCCTTTATTTACAAGATGTTGTTGTTGTGAAGTCAGAGTTAAATTAGACAAATTCAAAACATTCTGAAAAACCTCATCATTATCATTGGTTATGTGAGAAAATTCTGAATCACTCCTTCCAAGGAGTTTGGCACATTGACCACGTTTGTGTTTGCGTCCAACCCGACGCCTGGGGCCATATCTAAAGGGATATTTCTATTAGGTTTTTTTCTGTGTGGTGAATCCCTGTTACCCGAGCTATCATAATCGGTACATGAGGAATCCTCCCCTGATGTGCTGCCACTGTGTTTCTCCCTATTTCTCAAAATAGACCTCGGTCTTTTTTTGGTAGTGGAGGTAGAAGTGGATCCTGAACTAACACCCGTAAATCTAACTGTCTTATTGGAATCAAAAGGATGTCCCCTTTGATAATCCATATAGTCCCTTATAAACTTTTTAATTTTCCTGTCCTTGGTTGTTTTCTCATGGCTTGTGAGTTCCTGTGAAAGTCTCCTAACAGAATCCTGAAATGTGGGATTAGACTCATATTTCTTACATTCTGTACACATGGTTTTAACCTCCTGTAGGTTAATATCCACCATTCTCTCATAATACTGGGCCAGTATATTAACAAATAACATGGACCCCTGTTGTAAAGCTTCATGCCACTCCTGATGCAATCTGTCCTCTGGTCTGCCAACCAACGGTTGTAACCGTATTCTGAGGCCCCTAGGGGCAATATTTTTGTTAAGATAGGTGCAAAATAATCGCAGGTGCCAAATATTGGATCTGAGATTTTTAAATCCCTTGGTAAGGGAATTGAAAGCCAATTCACAATCTATAACTGATTGTTGTCCAGACCCATTTGGGTTGTTACCTGGCAAAGACTGGATACCAAATACCCCAATGTCTTCCCTATCAGCACACAATCCTGTTAAAATATTGTCTAAGTCCATGCTGTTAATATAAAAATAAGTACCACAGAACAAGCTGCAAGGGCCACAAACCTGAGAAAAACAACCAGGGTTTGAAAAATATGTGAATATGTAGACCAAAAATAATCCAGAGAGATCCCGGAAGTCAGGCAGGATATTTTGTAATGGTTCCAAGTAAACACATGTAATAGTTATATATAAATTGAGAAATAGAGGAAACACAGTGCGGAGATGAATGTTGTAAAAAATGAAAAATCGGCCTAAATACCTAAAACATAGTTTTCAAAAAAGAAAACATAACACAGATACTATACAATGTCCACGTATCAAAGGTAGAACATACCCTATAGTCAGGAAAACTCAAAAAGTGAAAAACCCCATCAACATATAAAAAGCCATACATATAAATGTAACTTCCCTGGTTATAAATGTCTAAATATAAATGGACAGCAACCTGTGGAGCCCATGTACTAAATATAACAGTGTGTAAACCAAAAGGCTAGACACCAAGGACATAGATGTCTAAACGAATGTGTGTATCCAATCTGTTTGTATACAGATCCACAACAGGTAAGCCCAAAAAATAGACACCTAAAGTTATAAATATATATGTCTAAATGAAAATAATCAGCAACCTATAGAGCCCATATACTAGAAATAACAGTGCATAGGCCCAAAAAATAGACCCCTATGCCTTGAATGTCAAGAAGAATGTATGTAACCAATCTATACGTATACAGACCCACAATAGGCCGATGGCAATCCCCACAGAAAAATAGGTAAGGAACCAAACAGAAATTCTATATGAATCATATACACAAATATGGCAAGTCCCACCAAACAATTAGGCTAAAACGAATAACCCAATAAGCCTGATTATCCTCATAAGGGCATACTGAGCAAATGTACCTAAAGTGAAGCGATCACATTAATAGTAAAGACCCCAATGTCGCCAACCCAAAAGCCACTGAAAAGTAGTATATAATATAAACTGCAATGAACCTATACAAGTTAAACCATACTGTTAAACCTCGGCTAATGACTTGATCACAAAATTAGTGATATTGTATATAAACCAGTCCAATAATAAAAAAATTGTAATACAACACTAAATGTGTAAGTTGAAAATAGCCAACAGGTATAAATCAAGGCCTGTCACATATGAATGGCCTATTGCTGTTCTAGATGTACAATAAACTATAAAGGCAAAAAGCCAAAATCATGACTTGTACATAAAATGTGAACCGTGATACAAAACTGAAAATGCTGTATACATTCAAAAAGATTGTGATACCAACTGTCAAAAAAATAATATATAAAAATAAGGTCCATAAACAGTTAAATTTGGGTAAAACCTTAGTCCAAAGTCACCAAAAAAGTTCCAACGGTAACTCCCAATCACTGAAGATAAAATGGCAGTAACAAATGCTGATAGAGTTGCAAAGAATTATCCGTATAAGCATGCTCGCTCAGTTCAAATAAATGTCCCCGAAAGGTTTGATGTAAACGACCTTCCCAGAACCAAAAATAAGCACCAACCTCGTGTTCACAATGGTAGAAGGAATAAAGAACGTAGCGACCGTTATTTTCCGTAGTTTTTCTGTCCAAGCAAAAAAAGTCCTCACCAGGCGCCACTCGCTGGTTCAATAGGCCCAAACAAAAGCAATGCTGCTCACCATTGTCCCAAATGGTCAACAATAAACCGAAGTTAACGAAAAATTAAGCACAAGCTTAAAAAGTAAAACTTATTTTTTAAATATGCAAGCACTGTTGAAAAGATAACTAATAGTACATCCAAAGGAGTCCCAAAAGCAAGTTTCTTTAAGGTCAGGGGAGAATTCCCCTGTACACGATATGATAGCTTCCCGACACGTTCTACACCATAGCTGAGAATCCACAACCAAACATGATGCTATGCGCGTAAGTCAGTGCACGGCCAAAGAATTCCATATTAACAACAGGAGGCCAGCAGAAAAATGTATCATTAAAGGAAAAAAACACTAAGAATGATACATACGTATCAAACTATAGATAACTTTATTATGCAGACTGGTTTTGGCAAAACAATGCCTTCTTCAGTGTAGAAAACAATTTAAAGTACAACAGTAAGCCACATGAATATTTATAGACCACCCCCACCAATGAGATCCAAAGTATGTTCCCACAAGTGCTGATACATACAGAAAAATTAAAAGAAAAACACAAGACATGTATAAAATATAAAAATGAATATAAAATAACCATTTGGGGACAAGAATGCCAAATTACCCTCCTGTCTAGTCAAATATTAAAATGTTCTAGCACAACAGACAGATATAACCTGATCATGATACCAAAAGCAGACCCTTAAGTAGAACAAAACCAGAAAAACAGAGAGAAATAACTGTTCGAAGTAGAAATATCAACCTTGGAGAAAAACATATGTATATGCATTACAAATGTATAAAAATATCCTCCAGAAGAATGATTTCCCCAGGAATTCTCCCCTGACCTTAAAGAAACTTGCTTTTGGGGCTCCTTTGGATGTACTATTAGTTATCTTTTCAACAGTGTTTGCACATTTAAAAAATAAGTTGTACTTTTTAAGCTTGTGCTTATTTTTTCGTTAACTTCGGTTTATTGGTGACTATTTGGGACAATGGTGAGCAGCATTGCATTTGTTTGGGCCTATTGAACCAGCGAGTGGCGCCTGGTGAGGACTTTTTTGCTTGGACAGAAAAACTACGGAAAATAATGGTCGCTACGTTCTTTATTCCTTCTACCATTGTGAACACGAGGTTGGTGCTTATTTTTGGTTCTGGGAAGGTCGTTTACATCAAACCTTTCAGGGACATTTATTTGAACTGAGCGAGCGTGCTTATACGGATGATTCTTTGCAACTCTATCAGCATTTGTTACTGCCATTTTATCTTCAGTGATTGGGAGTTACCGTTGGAACTTTTTTGGTGACTTTGGACTAAGGTTTTACCCAAATTTAACTGTTTATGGACCTTATTTTTATATATTATTTTTTTGACAGTTGGTATCACAATCTTTTTGAATGTATACAGCATTTTCAGTTTTGTATCACGGTTCACATTTTATGTATAAGTTGTGATTTTGGCTTTTTGCCTTTATAGTTTACTGTACATCTAGAACAGCAATAGGCCATTCATATGTGACAGGCCTTGATTTATACCTGTTGGCTATTTTCAACTTACACATTTAGTGTTGTATTACAATTTTTTTCATTATTGGACTGGTTTGTATACAATATCACTAGTTTTGTGATCAAGTCATTAGCCGAGGTTTAACAGTATGGTTTAACTTGTATAGGTTCATTGCAGTTTATATTATATACTACTTTTCAGTGGCTTTTGGGTTGGTGACATTGGGGTGTTTACTATTAATGTGATTGCTTCACTTTAAGTACATTTGCTCAATACGCCCTTATGCCTTATGAGGATAATCAGGCTTATTGGGTCATTCGTTTTAGCCTAATTGTTTGGTGGGACTTGCCATATTTGTGTATATGATTCGTATAGAATTTCTGTTTGGTTCCTTACCTATTTTTCTGTGGGGATTGCCATCGGCCTATTGTGGGTCTGTATACGTATAGATTGGTTACATACATTCTTCTTGACATTCAAGGCATAGGGGTCTATTTTTTGGGCCTATACACTGTTATATCTAGTATATGGGCTCTATAGGTTGCTGATTATTTTCATTTAGACATATATATTTATAACTTTAGGTGTCTATTTTTTGGGCTTACCTATTGTGGATCTGTATACAAACAGATTAGATACACACATTCGTTTAGACATCTATGTCCTTGGTGTCTAGCCTTTTGGTTTACACACTGTTATATTTAGTATATGGGCTCCACAGGTTGCTGCCCATTTATATTTAGACATTTATAACCAGGGGAGTTACATTTATATGTATGGCTTTTTATATGTTGATGGGGTTTTTCACTTTTTGAGTTTTCCTGACTATAGGGTATGTTCTACCTTTGATACGTGGACATTGTATAGTATCTGTGTTATGTTTTCTTTTTTGAAAACTATGTTTTAGGTATTTAGGCCGATTTTTCATTTTTTACAACATTCATCTCCGCACTGTGTTTCCTCTATTTCTCAATTTATATATAACTATTACATGTGTTTACTTGGAACCATTACAAAATATCCTGCCTGACTTCCGGGATCTCTCTGGATTATTTTTGGTCTACATATTCACATATTTTTCAAACCCTGGTTGTTTTTCTCAGGTTTGTGGCCCTTGTAGCTTGTTCTGTGGTACTTATTTTTATATTAACAGCATGGACCTAGACAATATTTTAACAGGATTGTGTGCCGATAGGGAAGACATTGGGGTATTTGGTATCCAGTCTTTGCCAGGTAACAACCCAAATGGGTCTGGACAACAATCAGTTATAGATTGTGAATTGGCTTTCAATTCCCTTACCAAGGGATTTAAAAATCTCAGATCCAATATTTGGCACCTGCGATTATTTCGTGCCTATCTTAACAAAAATATTACCCCTAGGGGTCTCAGAATACGGTTACAACCGTTGGTTGGCAGACCAGAGGACAGATTGCATCAGGAGTGGCATGAAGCTTTACAACAGGGGTCCATGTTATTTGTTAATATACTGGCCCAGTATTATGAGAGAATGGTGGATATTAACCTACAGGAGGTTAAAACCACTTGTACAGAATGTAAGATATATGAGTCTGATCCCATATTTCAGGATTCTATTAGGAGACTTTCACAGGAACTCACAAGCCATGAGAAAACAACCACGGACAGGAAAATTAAAAAGTTTATAAGGGACTATATGGATTATCAAAGGGGACGTCCTTTTGATTCCAATAAGACAGTTAGATTTACGGGTGTTAGTTCAGGATCCACTTCTACCTCCACTACCAAAAAAAGACCGAGGTCTATTTTGAGAAATAGGGAGAAACACAGTGGCAGCACATCAGGGGAGGATTCCTCATGTACCGATTATGATAGCTCGGGTAACAGGGATTCACCACACAGAAAAAAACCTAATAGAAATATCCCTTTAGATATGGCCCAGGCGTCGGGGTGGACGCAAATACAAACGTGGTCAATGTGCCAAACTCCTTGGAAGGAGTGATTCAGAATTTTCTCACATAACCAATGATAATGATGAGGTTTTTCAGAATGTTTTGAATTTGTCTAATTTAACTCTGACTTCACAACAACAACATCTTGTAAATAAAGGATTAAGTTTTGTACCAGGGTTTTTTTGTAATGAGTATCATATTGTCACTGATGTCATGAATTTCTGTCGCAATTTGAATCTGAAACTGTTTTTTGTGGATAGGGAGTCTCAAAGATCCAATGACTTCAGGTTCTACAAATCGGATTTTCAGCCTCCAATGAATAGACACGTTTCTATTTTCATGCAATCTGTACTTAGGGATTTACACTTTGAACACAGGGAGTATGATATATCGAGACATAATCTAACACCACAGGATATTTCAGCTTTGCAGGAACTACGTGACAATCACAATATTGCTATCTTACCTGCTGATAAGGGTGGGGCGGTGGTGGTTATGAACATGAGTGCATATTTGAGTGAGGGCAATTCACAACTGTCTGATAATAGATGTTATATGAACATGGCCATTGATCCCACCAAGAATTTCAAGCAAGAAATAGATGTGTTCCTCAATCTGGCCCTTGAGGAAGGTATCATAAGCAAGAATTGTGTATCGCAACTTACTGTCAAAGATCCTCAGAAACAAATCCTCTACCTGCTCCCAAAGATACATAAATTTATTACAAATCCTCTGGGTAGACCAATTGTATCAGGTATTGGTTCCTTGACAGAACCATTATCTGCCTTCCTTACACAATATCTTAAACCCCTCTTGGTCTTGGTCCGGGCCAGATTGCAAGACACGACCCAATTTTTACAGATTATTCAGGATAGCCAACTTGAGCCTGGATGGCTTATGTGTTCTTTGGATGTTAAGGCCTTGTACACCAGCATTCCTCATTGGGCTGGTTTACAGGCCTTACAGTATTGGTTAGACAGAGCTGCCCTGTACTCACCTGGGTTCAATACCCTACTGATTTGTATGATGGAACACGTTCTCAACAAGAATGTCTTTTACTTCCAAGGACAATGTTTTTGGCAACTCCAGGGTACGGCTATGGGAGCATCATTTGCTCCCATATATGCTGATCTGTTTATGGCATTCTTTGAGGAATGCATGATCTATGCTCCACTACACAATATCTATTTAGTGGAAATTGATATTTGGTGCAGATACCTGGATGATTGTTGGATGGTGTGGCGGGCAGATGCTAGGTATCTGCAGGAATTCATTGAATACCTCAATCATAATATCTGGGGGATTGAGTTTACGGTTACATTTGATCTAGAAAGCATCAATTTTTTGGATGTTACAGTCATTAGGAATCGGGATCATACATTGAACACCAAGATTTACCGTAAATATCCTCAGTATAACACTTTATTGCATGCTTCCAGCATGCACCCACGCCACACCATCCACAACATCCCGAAGTCACAATTTATGCATATGAAACGTTTAAGCTCCACACGATTGGATTATGATTGTGCCAGTTCAGATCTTTACCATAGATTTGCTAACAGAGGATACAGACACTTGGATATTATTAGGGCTTGGACCTGGACTACCAACATCGACAGAAATACTCTATTACAATATAAAATACAGGACAGTGACACCCCGGACTCTATGGTCAGGTTTGTTACCACTTTTGGCAGAAATTCAAATGCCATTAAGGGAATTGTCAACAGACATTGGAACATTCTTATGGCCAATGATTACTTGAGGTCCTTATTGGGTCCACAGTGTAGATTTTCATTTAGAAGAGGCAAAACATCGGGTTCCATATTTTCTCATTTCAAACATATAGAAAGTGGGGGAGCCATATATAAACAGTTGACCATGTCTGGTGATGAACTAGTGGGTACATTCCCCTGTGGTCATTGTGGCTCATGTAAACAAGTTAGTAAACTCAAACAGTTCACTAGTCGCAATACTAGCAGAGTATATCAGTGTAAAATGTTTGCTAACTGCAGTAGCAGCTGGGTGGTCTATTTGGCAACCTGTCGGTGTCAAGCCTTTTATGTAGGCCAAACTTCTAGACCACTCAGAACACGAATTAACGAACACAGATCGGATATTAAAATCCAGAAGGAAACCAATGCGTTGTATTGCCATACATTGAAACACCCTGATGCACAATTTACCTTAATGGTTATAATCAGGATCATTGTTGATCGTAGCAATCATCAGGGATGGCACAATATACTCAATCACAAGGAAAAATAGTGGATCATCACATTGGGTGCGTTATTTTCACCAGGTCTTAATGACCATCTATAACCACAATTTATTATGAATGGAACATTTTTCTGTTGCCTATTCATTTTTTGGCATAGTACTTGGGCAATGTCATGATTTATTGTTTGCCCATTAATAGTTTATACATGTTATTCCTGGGGAAATCATTGTTCTGGAGGATATTTTTATACATTTGTAGTGCATATACATATGTTTTTCTCCAAGGTTGATATTTTTACTTCGAACAGTTATTTCTCTCTGTTTTTCCTGGTTTTGTTCTACTTAAGGTTCTGCTTTTGGTATCATGATCAGGTTATATCTGTCTGTTGTGCTAGAACATTTTAGTATTTGGCTAGACAGGAGGGTAATTTGGCATTCTAGTCCCCAAATGGTCATTTTATATTCATTTTTGTATTTTATACATGTCTTGTGTTTTTCTTTTAATTTTTCTGTATGTATCAGCACTTGTGGGAACATACTTTGGATCTCATTGGTGGGGGTGGTCTATAAATATTCATGTGGCTTACTGTTGTACTTTAAATTGTTTTCTACACTGAAGAAGGCATTGTTTTGCCGAAACCGGTCTGCATAATAAAGTTATCTATAGTTTGATACGTATGTATCATTCTTAGTGTTTTTTTTCCTTTACTGACACATTTTTCTGCTGGCCTCCCATTGTTAATATGGAATTCTTTGGCCGTGCACTGACGTACGCGCATAGCAGCATGTTTGGTTATGCTACAGCTTCAGCAGCAAGTTTTGGATATTCTACTAGGAGGTTGTCTGCAGAGGAAGAGCTGATTTTTAGTTTAAATATACATTTTTTTTTTTTATTATGTTGGTGGGTACAGGTTTTAGAGAGAAACTTAGTTTATGGACATAGATTGGATGGAGTCAGGTGGTGGACACAATAGATTAAAATTTATAATTGTGGTTGGAAGGGTGGATGAGACAGAATTGGTGTTTTGAGAGTTTATAGGAAGGGTGGGGATTGGGTAGCTTACATTTGTGGCTATATGTCTATGGAATCAATAAAATAAGTATTAAATACAGTGGCTGTTTGAAGTGGGGATTTATTAAGATGAGGGGCATGATCATGTTTGGAACGTGAATGGAGAAGTGAATTAATAGATGACTGAAATTGTTTGGTGTTATTTTTATGTCTGTTTTGGAGCAGCCTGTAGAATTCCTTTTTGTTTCTTTTTTACTTGGATTTTGACCTAATTGGGCAGATATCTAAAGGTTTGTAGATGATTATTGATTTTATATGTCAACCATTATTTCAGTGTTTTACTTCTGTTACTCATTTATTCTTTGCAAAGTTTAGATAACCTTGGAACATGTTACATACTGGTTAATTTTCTACAAATGGTAGCAATAGTATTGACGTTGTCTAGAAAGGTAGTATTAAAGCAATGTACTGCCTCATCCAGAGGTAGAGTTTTTAAGACAGACTTGTTTATAGATTTTAGTATGTTAGTGAAGGTGCTTTAATTGAAATGAGATAGGTTGTGGATCATTTTATATTGATGTTGTTTAAATATATGGGAAATTGCTCTGCAGGTATAGTCAGGTAAGTGATCACTTAGTTGGAGAGAGTGCCAGTTTTTATGAGTTTATTAGGATCTTATACAATAATCCAGTCTAGAATGGAGCCATGGGTAGTATGTTTGTCATATCTGGTTGGGGATGACATAGGCTGAGAAAAAATAAAACAAAGAAGGTTATGCTGGCAGTTGGGAAGTCTGAAGTAAAATTCTGCCAGATGATGCTAACATCACCAAAAATGATTGTTGTGGTTGTTTTGTTGTTAGACATCCAGGATAAGAAATTTTCTAGGATGGGAACAGTTTAGCCAGAGAGATGCACAGTACTGTAATATATAAGTTTTTGTACTGTTTATTTGGAGGACTGGAATGAGTATTTCTGTACTGGCAAATTTTGGAATGGGTTTGGAATAGAGTGTGAAACTGTAATAGATAGGGTGGAATAATGCAGTTCTGCCAGGGAAGAGGAATTCTGAGTCTTTTGTGTTAGGTTTGAGCCAGGTTTCTGTAGCATCTGGGACATGAGCAGTTTATTTAGCAATCACACAGTCCTTAAGTACACCCCATTAGAAACCACTTCCACTTCCAATACTTAGGGATATGGCAAGATCAATACCTTAACTTCTAACATCATATTTAACTAACAAACTCAAAAATCAACTCACAACTGTTTGGGGCCATGAAGATTTTGCACTTTCTTTTTCCAGAAGGAGGGAAAGCATTATCTCATACATTGAATATGGACTTCCCCTGATTGCTTCTACTTCAAAGAAAAGCCTCCCCTCCTTACAAACTTCAGCAAACAACATCTGAAGATTCATTACATTATCACCAAAGGCACACCATTGCTGAATCCTTGCTAAAGATTACTGGCATCTATTGCTCACAGAATAAATTTACTACTGTGCTGTCTAATTTTCAAAATAATCCATCTTCAGTCTTTTCCATCATTTGCCAACCAATAAATCCATAAACCTCTGACTACAACCACAGAACCCTTCCTCCCAGTATAACCTCAGTCAAAACACTGTGCAAAACTGACATGCACTGACCACTCTTTCTCTGTCCTCTGTCTCCAAATCTGGGAACCCCTTCACACTGCTCTCACAGAAACTTCATCCTTTGCAACATTCAGGAAAGAACTGAAACATATCTTTTTCAAAAATGCATGTTTCTGTTGCTTCAGAACTAATGCAGTTACTTGACATGTGCTTACATTCCCTGCATCTTGTCAAACCCGGTCTTCTTCTATGCACAACTTGTACTTCTAATACCGAAGGTTTTTGTCTTCACAAATACTACAAATCTTCCTCAGTCTTACTTCTGTGTGATGTTACTACATTCAATCTGTATGCAATAACTTTTCACCAGAAACTTTTTGTCTATATCCTCCCCGCACTCTCTCTCTTACTTCCCTCTCGTATTGCTAACGTCATTCTTTATACATTTATTCATCTTCTTTGACTTCCTCATCATTTGTGCACCTCCTCATCACTCAGTTTCTCATTTGATTTTGTGTATAATCCTCCTTATCTGATTTGTATTAAAATGTACTGCATTCTGTATCATTATCTCGTTACACAGAATATGCTGTCTTTCTGCTTCTAAAGCCTTTTGTATTATATGTGTACTACATTTTGTATTTTATTTTTTAATTGTATATTTTGACTTTATATATTCTGATTTTTATGCTCCCAGGCTTAATCAGAAAATGGTCCACAAAGACCAGTATTGTACCCTGGTAAACAAAAATGAAATAAATAAAATAAAAGTAATGGGGTTCGTTTCAAGGAGGAGCTCAGAAAGGTAAAAAAAAGTTGGATCAGGTATACCTCTTAAGAACACAGAGATCTGAAAGAGTCACAAGGAAAGACTATAGATTCCCAAGGATAAACAAGTCAGTATACTAAATAAATGGGCAGTTGTACCAGGAGTGGCTTCATAAGGCAGCAGCTACACAGAGAATTAGTTTTGCAGTTTATGGATCCTGTAAGTTGGTCACATTGGACATGTAGGCTCTGGCTTATCATATTCAATCTTCATTTTTTCCTTTAGTTCACAAAGAAGCAACTTTCTCCGTATCTCTCAGCTGTCAAGATTTTCACAGAATGTCCAGATTTTTGCCTCATTTTTTGGTCTGTTCCTCATAAACTTTGTGGTTTTCTGACAAATCACTGAGGATTGACGTCACTAAATAATGGCATACATTGAGTTTCAAACTTGATATAGTTCAGAAAATGTTTGTCCATGCAAATCCTGATTTACTTGCAACATTATAATTTTATAAGTGCAATAATTAAAATCTCTCCCTATTTTTGGACTTTTGTCCCTCTATTATTTTAGACTTTGTCCAGATTTCTTGCTCTACGATTCTGAGAGCTATGACTTTCTCTGTTATTTTTTGGGGACGGATAAGGCAGTAAAAAGCTCTCTAACTTCACAGTATGATGTGACAAGAGCCCTGACGTCATAACAGTCATGTTTTACCTTCTTTGGGAACAAATGGATGAATTCAGCAGTTATGAGCCTTTGGTTGCCTGACGTCAGTGCTGATTAGACCAAGAAAAATGAAGAGAAAACATTGGCTTCTTGGTTTATAATGTAGTACAGTTGAGCCAAAGGATCAAGGCACTCTGTCCTTGCTGTAACAAATGCTTTTTTGTTCTGTTTGCATTGTCTGTTTAGTGGCCCAAATTGCAGGTTGTATTCTAAATGTAGACTTATTATCCTACACGTTTTTCTGCTTTTCAGTGCCTCCTCCTCCTGTCTTTCCATCTACCTATCTTTCATCTGTATTTTATTTAGCTTTTTTTTTTGTAGCAAAAACATATTGCATAAAAAGGGTTCCTCTAAAAAAAAGTATTGCACATCAGGGATGTACTGTCAGCTTATATATATTTTCAAAATATATTGCTATTATAAAATGGGCACATTAAAAAACATAATGCATACTTACTAAAACCGATTAAGTATCTATAATAAAATAGTCCATATACCAATTAGAAAATGCCATTACTGTACAGCTGGTACATATAGCTTGCCTATGCATAGTTGCACTGGTCTCAGTTAATTGCCATAGTGATGCAGAAACATTATTTACATTATCCTTAAAAGTAAATTCCAGTACCTAGCAGAGATAACTGCACCCCCATCACACAGCATCATTCCATTTTTATGTGCTATTTTTAATGGGAGAAATAGGATCTTAACATTGGACAACCCACCACATGTTCATTCTTTTTATGTTTCAAATCTGCAGGTACTTTACAGAACAAGGCAGGAACCTGTTAATAAATGTCAGAAAATAAAGTTTGATCATTAGTACATGCTAACATGATATATTACGTAGTCTACATATGGAATGTAAGTTTGTTAAACTGCTGATTCAATACGTCTAAGTGCTTAAAATGTATCATGTGACCATGCATAAAATCATCACCACCACCACTACATATTGTGATCCAGAATCTAAGACCTATTACAACACGTCCAAATCATTCTGTCAGAGGAGATGCATTTCATCATTCTCCTTCCATGAGGATTATTATAATTCTGTTACAACCGTGATCGCATTTACCAGTTCAGTTGGTCATAAAGTAGAAAAAAACATCAAAATACATTAACTACTTTTCTTGATGAGCAAATGTCTGCACATAAGTATTGTTCAGATATTTATTACACTTTACGTTTTCAAGTTACAGTTTCTTGTATATTAAAGTGTCTTGTTTTGCTTCACTGAATCTGACAAAACAGAATCTAACTTGCAAAAGGGTAATTTAGGTATAAACTAGCAGACATCTGCTTTAATTATTGAAACAAGATTTATTTTGACTCAATGTTTAAAATAATTTAATGCACTATAAATAAAATTAGAAACCTAAGAGATCTGCATTAAAAACATTTTACTGCATTTCCACTAGCTAAAAATTGTCAACCCATGGACTTCTGTCTTGCAGCATCCTTGGGCACATTGCAAAATCGAATGAGTCCATGCCGTTTTGCAAAATTATTTCTTGGACACAAAGACATGCAAGATGTTGTCCATGAGAAGAAGGTCTGCAGCATCCGAATGCAAATTATACAAATACTTGCAAATGGTCAGAGTATATGGGAGAGACAGTTGTTTCAAAACTAGCTGCAAATTTGGTAGACTCCAGTATGAATGAATATAACTCTAACATGTTTGTATACTCACTCTGGAAATCCAAACTAATCTGTATTGGATTCTATAGAGGTGTAACCGTGTTTCTGCATAGTTGTACTAGCAAGATCAGCTAACAAAACATGAATATAAGGAGTTAATAACCACTGAATGTTCAGTGCAGCTACATTTATCAAATATTAGTTTTCAGAATGCATTCTGCTTACAGACTGGTAACTTGAGCCATTAAACATAATATTCATTAAAATATAAATTAGCAGCCAGAATTGTGAAAGCTGATGGCCAAAATGACTGCCCATCCAAACAACAGTGTGGTGTTTTACTTTTTGCATGAAATAAGAAGTATGCATCACTGGTTTGAGGGTAGATTGCTGTGGTAGGATTTTTTTTGTCCTAAACTTTAGAACAAGCCAGGTTGGTATCAGGAAATGATCCTGTGTATAGAAATTTATCTCAGAAGTGATTTTAGAACACTGAATGGCCCATTATACAGTGGCCATCAGAACACTTTCAGTACTGTAATTTTGTATGTTATTACTTATGTTAGTCATCTTATTCTTCACTTCTGTTGCTGTGTAACTATCTCATCTTTCACTGCAGATCTAACTGCATCACCATCGCAATCTTGTAATGACTGTTTCTTAAGTATTCAGTGATGTCAATGTCTCCATGGTTACCACCATTAGTGACTGCAGCAGAACAAATCCTGTAGCAACCCTGTGCAGATCTTTATGTGAAAATCATTGTAACCATGGTTGCTTTGAAATGCTGATGCTGAGGGGGGGGGGGGGCATTGGTTGAAATTAGCATGTATATTATAATCAATTTGTGTACGTAACTATTATTATTGTAATTGGCATGTACTGCAATGAAAGCATTCACAGTCATTAACTTAAAAGTAACTGTCACTATAGATAATGTTGGCAACTAGAAGCACACACCATCAAAGTAATAAAAAATATATTAAGAACTTAAGTCATACTGAGGCAACCTACAAGAGTAAAAGAAAACTCTAAGTGCAGTATTTGGGCTCTGGTTAAGAACTGCTTGTTTAATTATTGTTACTTCATTCTTTTCTGGCTAAGATTCATTGAGTTTAAGTTAAATTACTGATGTTGTTGAGAAAAAATTACGCATAGAGAGGCTAATAATGTACAAGTAGTAAATACAGGATTCGACAACTGTGCCTGGTGTCTGGGCTTGCCATTCAGATCTGATACTGCTAAGTTATATAGATAGTAAGATGTCAATAGGCAAATCAATGCACGATAAAATGTCTGATGCTCTTGTGCTAAATACTTTGACCAGCTGCAGCAATTCACTAGTGAAATTAATTTACAGTATTTTGAATTGACTGATGTAGGTGTGGGGGAACTGATTAATTGTTAACAGATTTAATTCAATAGATAATATAGTAAGTGCCTTTTCTGTTGATGGTGAAGGCAGTAAAATGTGATTTTGTGGTTTCTATTCAATGTGGTCTGCTAATCTGCTTTCACTTAAAAATAAATCATTAAGACAAATCATATTCAAAATAAACATCCCCAGGCACATGTTCTCCATCACTGTATAGCTAGCCACAGGAATGGTATTCACCTCTATGGTCAGCTGCTAGCTGAACAAATAGAGACAGGTGTTTGTATTTCGACAGGTGTTTGTATTTCAGTCTACACATATTCACCATTAACAAGTAGCACAGGATGTGAACAAATTACTGCCAGCTGTTACTTCAAATCCCCAAATTCGTCCACCCACATATATATATATATATATATATATATATATATATATATATATATATATATATATATATATATACACATCACTGCAAACTGATCCGCAACAGAGAAGCTAACATATTTGGCATTAATTAAATAAATATCACTTGTTTGTTTTGTACCACATATTCTAAATGGTACTCTCACTTATGACCCCAGACCTTTTATCATGCTTGCTTAGTCCTTCCTTGTAAAACTTACTCTCCAGTTCTTGCTTATCTTACTGCCTTTGTACTACACGTCTTACAACAATATAATCATTCCAGATGCCAAATGCCAAACTGTCCTTGAGTGCCTTCTATTAGCATATTTGAGTACTGCTCTTATTTTATTTCACTTTTAGTAGTCTAATTTTCACAGTCATAATAATGTAATATAACTTAATTTCAAAATGCCAGACCCAAGTCATGGCTGAGAAGGGTCTTGTCTAATCAGCTCACCTATACAGTTAATAAATGAAATAAAACAGAGCTTACTCATATAAATATGGCCTGAAATATCACTAGGCAGTAACACCAAACTTCATAAAGTGGCGAGTCAAATGTTTGTATTGGACTATACCCCCTGTAACCCCAAACTGTTACACAATGTAAGAGCATCCAACACATATTCTATAAAAGTAGATAATTTCCCCAAAACAATTGCACCTTGAGAGTAAAAGTACAACATAAAATTATTATTTCAGCAGTTTTGGTGTTACATTTATGTGAACTTTCAAACCATGTTATTTTTTAGTGTTTTCCTCTACAAATAGACAGACTTCACTTTGCATTTCATGTGAAGTATAATCCATGTATAACTTAAGCAATGTACCCATCACTGGTACCTGTTGTAATAGCCCATATAGCCTACTTGTTAACTCCCTTTGTGCTGGAAGTTCATCTCACACAGTCATCTTCTGTTGTCTTAATTTTTGCTAAATCATTATACATGTCACCATGTTGGTTACATTGCCATAACTTGCAGGTTTTCCTCAGATTTCTAGAGTTGCACAGATTCAAAGCCTTTACTAAAATCTTATGGGCACTGTGGTGCAGAGAAGTAAAGCCCTGACTGAGACCTAGCATACCGAATATCGACTAGCAACTCATAAACTAATGGAGATAATTAAAGATAGCCCATTGGTGACTGTTGATGCAGTTGTGAAATAGTGAGGGATACCTGCTGTCAATGGTCATCAGATTTACTAGTTCCACTTCCCTCTCTTCAGTCAGTAGCGGAACAAATGCATCATGAAAATGCATAGCACCAAATGGGATTTGTGGTGCACTTCCCTCTATAAGAGATTTTAAAGGGGTGGAATGGAAGGGTAAGAAGTATGTTGCTATCCCACAGTGCTGCAGATTCTAATGGTTGTTTTATGGTGTGCTTAGTTTCTCAGAGAAGAGCTTGGATCTGAGTAGTGCAAACGGACAGATGCTCAGTGTGACTTTCTAGACATGAGGTAAACTGTCTTCAATTGTATTCAGTTATAAGCATTTTTTTGCATTTGTGGTACTTTAGTGTGTGACACTTGCTTTTAGTTTTTATGACTAGCAAGTGTCTTAGTGTTTTATAGTATGTTTTGAAATTTTGTCTTTGAAATTGCTGACAGCAAAAGATGGTGCACCTTTGCTAGCTCTGATTTTGGAATGACTAAATTCAGTGTTTGGAATCATGTCTATCTATCATACACTCATAGTTTCCAAGACCACTGAGTTTTATGACCATTCATGCCTTGCTAGTACCCTCCTTCAGGCAATACCAGTCAATCCACAAATATATTTGTGAATATCCATCAGTCATGATGTAGGTTATGTGTAAAGGAAAAATAGTGAGTTCAATTGCTTAACATGCAGAAGAAATTTATTCCAGAAGTTTGTGAGGCCCCGAGTTATAAACCTATCCATCAAACATGTTTTATTTATCTGCTGGTGAATTTTCAGGTCCCAGGTTCTAGTACTGGTGGAATTATTGGACTTAGAATGATGCAGGAGGTTAAAGACAATCACACCTGTAATGGAACTTTAAGTGAGGCTGACATCTCCCCTCAAAGGTCTGTAAGACACTGAATAAAGGAATAGAGCTTCCAACCTCTCATGGTAGCTCAGCAACTTTTGGCTTGTGATTTTCTTGGTTAGGAACCTCTGGGGTCTTTCTAATTGGTTTATCTTTTTAATACATGATAATTGGCCAGATCAATGTTGAGTATAAAGGAGTGATTCACTCTTCAGACACTGATACCTCTCCTCTTTGGGATTTACTTCTATGAAATAAAAGTCTATACCAAAGGGGTCTAACTGATTACGTTTGCAGATGACTAGGAGCAATCATTGAATCCCTAAATGACTTTACCATCCTGCAGGAAGGTTTGTCTCAAATAAATAACTGGTGTGAAATCATAGACAGAAATAAACGTCAGAAAATGCATTATCGTATCCTTTGGGAAGTTATTTACCCTGGGGAACTACCACATTTCACTATATACCCCTAAGAACTAACCCAATTGTTCAGGATTTGGGAACTTATGTGGACAGTGACCTAACTTTCAACCAACACATGTCCATTGTAATTAGAAAGTTGTTCTGTATTGCACACCTTACAAACAAAGAGCTTATGTCTAGATCTAGGGATATCATTATTTTCCCTTTACTCAGCCCTCATTAGTCCAGTCATTCAGTATAACGCCAGATTTGGCATGTATCTGTCCAGACACATGCAACAATTGGAATGCCCAAAGAGATACCTTACTGAAAGCATACAAGGCCTAAACAAAATATCCTACATGGACTAACTCAAAGTCCTGTCACTATGCTTGGTATCCTACAGACTGTTAAGAGGTGACCTGTGTCTGGCATACAAGGCATCCTCCAATCTAATATATACTATGAACCACCAGAAGGCTGACCAAGATGCTCCAGAAAAAAGTTTATTGCATCAGTTAAGCGCTTTCATCTGTATTAAGACCAAGACTTCATCAGGGTTCTGATGAAGTCTTGTTCTTAATACAGATGAAAGCGCTTAACTGATGCAATAAACTTTTTTCTGGAGCATCTTGGTCAACCTTCTAGTAGTTCGTAGTATATATAGTTCATTGGCTTTTGGTAACAACATCGTCCAATCTAATGCTGATGGATTTACTGCACAGCAGCAAATCAAATGGTATCAGAAATACTAATCTTCTTCTGCAATATCAACAGAATATTTTGAAGGGACAGATTTATTTCATACAGGATACTTCGGTTGTAGAACAGACTACCAATCCACATAAAACAAAGTTCATCCCTGTCCACATTCAAGTGAAACTTGGATCTATGGATGGGAAATAGAAAATTTACCCAAGGACTACCCCCGTACTACTAATGGATAGAGGTAGCTCCTAAATACTTTATCCTGTGGGTGGGTCCCCTCAAATTATCTATGGGATTGAACATGCTTTTCCTACATAACCCCTGACTATTTGGGAGTATCACAGTGACATTTTTACACACCAAAATTAAAATTAATTTTCTTACAAATAATTTAAGCTCTACGAGTGATTCCACTATGTCATGTTTTACCCGAAGATAGAAACATTAAGCCTCTCTCAAAGAGACAAAAGTGAGTGTCGTGGATATCTAAATGACTAAAATTAAATACTTTAAACCCATTTTTTGACAAAACAGTACCTTGTTCTTGATGTTCCTGTGATGCCCATGCATTGGCCCAGCAATCAAGGAGCCTCAATCTTCACCACTAACACCAGTGAGGGGCGTCCATATAGGGAAAGGATAATAAATAGACACACAGTAAAGTACAATTTCTCTTAAGAGCACAGAGAGATCACAGTCAGTCTGGGGCTGGTTTCTCCCTTTCTCTCCAGGTCCCCAATAAGACTCCCCACTGGCACAGCTATAGGGTCCAGATCTCAGCCTAGTGGGCAAGCTAAAACCTCCAGCACACTCTCTGTCCAACCAGTGCTACGTGTCCTTGCACAAGTGGCTGACACACACACACACATGCGCACTTTGAGATAAGAATTTATACAACCACAGAGACACTCCTGGAGAAGGCTAGCACAGGTTCTCCAGCTGTGCCCCTTTTACCCAGACTATACAGTAGAAATCACTGCCACCACCCAGCTAATATTTATCAGCTATTCAAAGGCCATTTATGAAAGGGTATCCAATTATGCTGTGCAATAGTATTATCCAAAGGGTAAGTGCCACCAAACAGTCAAGACTTATTTGGAGTGACTTGGTACAGTATCACTATATACATGCAATGTACTCTTAGAGCTTAAATTATCTCTACATAAAACAGCCACAGTTCAAAGGTTTAAAAATATTTAATAAATAATAAAAACACAAGACAATACTTCTTACTACACAGTGCCAGTCAAGAGTTCAGAGATCACAGAGAAATACTTAAAAATAATACAGTAGAAAAGTTCTGACATCAACACAGAAAAACATTTAGTCTAATCTTCCTAATTCCTAGCTGTTTCTAAGAGAAAACACAGTTCTAAAATCCTACTTACATATAGACACAGGCAGAGTGGTGAGTTAGATGTTCTCAATAAAAATCCTCAAAATGCTCTCTTCTTTCTGTCCTTAAATTGATAACACAGTACCACTGATCCATTTCAGATTACATAATTTCTTTCTGGTTCCCAGGCTAACAGACTCTCAGAGATTAATAGCCCATTTGATCTTGCAGCTGGTCAGGAATCAGAGCAATAAAAGAAATTATACATACAAATTCTAGCCATTAACTCTGGCCTCAAAACAATAGGCAGGATGTCTTTATCTAGACATCTAGGCTCTGAGTTTTACATCAAAGAATTGACTTATCAGCTTTGTTAGAGTGCACTGTTGTTACATTTTTGCAGTTCCACATTTAACACCATTTTTCCCATTTAAGAGAACAAGCCTGTGACTTATATTAATATTTACAAATGACAGAATTATCTACAAAATTCTATCTGGCTAGGCTGGCAGCCTTCACGTATCTTCACACATCTCCCCCCTGGGGAACTCAAGCTAGTTTTTAAAGTGACCCTTGAGAAACGTTGCTTGAGAGGATTAAGTCTATCTGAGTATACATTACCCCAGTCCCTGTCTTGAGAGCCCATCTACATTGGCATTGCTAATCTCACTGCGGTGCTGCACTGACATATCATATGCTTGCAACCTTAGGCTCCATCTTAGCAACTTGGCATTTTTCTGGCTGGCTCTATGTAACCATGTTAGTGGGTTGTGATCTGTCACTACAGTGAATTTTCTTCCATACAGATAAGGCTGAAATTTCTGCAGTGTCCACACTATGGCTAGACATTCCTTTTCTACCACTGCATAGCATTCCACCCTAGGTTGGAGCCTACGACTGAGATACACCACACTGGGTGCTCTTCTCCCTCTGAAGAAATCTGGCTAAGTACAGCCCCCATGTCATGGTTCGAAGCATCCCCCTGCACAACAAATTATTTGCTGTAATCTGGACTGGTTAACACAGGGGGTCCTCCCAAAGCTTCCTTAAGCTCCTGGAATGCTTGCTCACATGCTGGTGTTCACACTACCTTATCTGGCCTGTTCTTACTTGACAGGTCTGTGAGGGGAGCAGCTATGGTACTATAAATGGGGACAAACTTTCTGTAGTACCCTGCTGTCCTTAAGAATCCCCTCACCTGTTTCTTGGTAACAGGTGCAAGCCATGCCTAAATGGCTTCTACTTTGGCAGGTTCTGGCCTGATCTTACCACTCCCTGCTCTATGTCCCAGGTAGGAGACCTCTGCCATACCCACCTGACATTTGATGGGCTTAATGGTCAACCCTGCCCTCTGTAGTCTGCCCAGCACCTCCCTGACATGTTGAAGGTGCTCTTGCCAGGAATGGCTGTAGATGGCAATATCATCTAGGTAAGCAAGGGCAAAATCTCCTGCTCCTGCTAGGATATGATCTACCAGCCTCTGGAAAGTTGCTGGGGCATTTTTTCATCCCAAAGGGCATCTTTGTGAACTCATACAAGCCGAGAAGAGTCAAAAAGGCTGACTTCTGTTTAGCACTGGGAGTCAAGGGCACCTGCCAGTAACCCTTGGTAAGATCAATGGTTGTAAGATACTTAGCCCCACCCAGCTGCTCTAGGGCCTCATCTGTCCTAGGCATGGGGTAAGCATCTGACTCTGTGTGACTATTTAATTTCCTGTAGTTCACACAGAACCTGGCGCTGCCATTCTTCTTTGGCACCAGCACCACTGGGGAGGCCCAGGGACTGTTGGACTCTTGAATCACCCCTAGTTCCAACATCTCCTGTATCTCCTTCCTCAGAGTCTATTTGACTCTCTCAGGCACCCTATAAGGGGCCTGCCTAATAGGCCCTTGGGGTCCTGTATCCACCTGGTACTGCACCAGGTGGGTGCACCCTGGTTTCCCAGTGAACATGTCCCCAAACTCCAGCAACACTGTTCGGACTTCTCAAACTTGGGTAGGTGATAGCTGCTGGGACATTGCTACCCCTTCCACTGAGGTGTCAGTTCGAGCCTCACTGAGGAGATCAGTCACCAGATCTCCATCTGACTCATCCTGCAATCTACTGCAAATGGTCAGCACAAAGGCCTCCCTATCATGGTAAGGTTTCATTTTATTTATTTATTGACATTTGTTGACCGGGTTTGTCCAACTGGGATTTTGTCCCATTTTCAGTGGAGACCCAAGGAGAAAAGCTCCAGATAGTACAATAAAAAACCACTACAGTAGTATACAAGCACAGCAAACAATAGAAATAAAACTAGTCATTACAGTAGTAAAACAATAAACAAAACAATATTAACAATAGTTAAATGACAGCACAAGTTTTTTTTTTTTTTTTGATGCTATGTAACTGTACTAGTGGGGATATAGTTCAGAAGTATGACAAGGATAGATGGAGTGATTCCAATGTGGGGGGAAGAGAGAATTATGTAGGGTCATAGCAGGGGCAAATTCTGGAATTGAGTAAATGAGTCTTTAGTTTTCTTTTAAATAGTGGGGTGTGAGAGACTGAGCGAATGTCAAGGGGTAGTTTGTTGCAGGCTTGGGCCACAGAGTGTTTGTAGAGTAGCTTACCTACTGACTTATTTGGGTGGTAAATATCAAGCAATTGTTGATTAGAGGTGTGGAGGGGTCGAGATGGGGTGTAGACAGAGACAAGGAGAGATAAGGATGGACAGTAGGATGGTTTAAAGAGCATAGAGTGCAACATGTGAAATTGATAGAGATGTAGTAGTTGGGGGAGTTCTAGCCATTGTAGAGACTTCAAAGCAATACAGTGGTGTATGTTGTTTGGGGAGTTGGTGATGAATCTGGCTATTTTGTGGTAGGATTGTTGGAGTTTATTCAGGGTAGTTTTTTGGATATTTGTGAGAACTGGAGCAGCATAGAGGAGTGAGAGGAGGAGGAGTGCTTGTCCTAGGGTGAGTCTAGCTTTGGGACTGAGATATTTTTTGTTTCGGTATAATAGGCCTAATTTCTGATGTGTTTTCTTTATACATTGCTGTATGTGTTGATTGAATTTTAATTCGTCGTCGATAATGACTCCAAGGAGTTTTGTGTGGGTGTCAGGTAGGATAGCTGTGTTATTGCATGACTTATTGACAAAGGAGGATTTATGATGATTAAGAGAGTGGGGTAGGAAGAGTAAGAATTTGGTTTTAGTAGGACTGAGAATCAGTAAGTTTTCTGAAAGCCATTGTTCAGTGGAAAGTAGAGCTTCATCATGTTAACATGGTACAATTTGTGCCCCTGCCTCCTGTCTAGCAGTTCCACCATGTAGTTAACATCACTTACCTTTCTTACCACCTTGTAGGGTCCCTCCCAAGCTGCTTGCAGCTTGTTGTGTCTGACAGGAATGAGAACCATTACCTGCTGCCCCACAGTATACTCTCTAGCTCGAGCATTCCTGTCATACCACACCTTTTTCTGTTGTTGGACTTCTGCCAGGTTCTCCTAGGCCAAGCCAATGAGTTCCCTCAGCCTTGTCCTGAGGTTTAGGACATATGCCACAACAGACTCCTTGTGAGGTTCACACTCACCTTCCCATTCATTTCAAATTAAATCTAGAGGTCCCCCTCACCCTATACCCATACAGCAACTCAAAGGGTGAAAAACCTGTGGATTCCTGGAGAACCTCTCTGTAAGCAAACAGATGGGAAAAATATTTGTCCCATTCCCTCTTAAACTGGTCTGCAAATGCCCGTAGCATGGACTTGATCGTAGAGTTTAACCTGTCAACTAGACCATTAGTCTGGGGATGGTAGGGGGTGGTCTTCATGTGCTTCACCCCACAGGACTTCCACAGACAAGCCAGCAGGTCTGACATGAAACTGTCACCTCTGTCAGTCAGTATTTCTTTTGGGAAACCTACCCTGCAGAAAATCTCTAACAAAATATTTGCCACCTTTTCTGCCTCAATGGAGGACAGAGCCATTGCCTCAGGGTATCATGTAGCATAATCCACTACCACTAGGATATACTTTTTCCCTGTGGAATTTAGGGTACTCAGTGGCCCCACAATATCCATAGCTACCCTCTAAAATGGCTCCTCAATCACAGTCAAAGGCATCAAAGGAGCTCTCACCTTGTCTCCTACCTTGCCTACCTTTTGGCACTGCTCACAGGTCCTTCAATACCCTGTTATGCCTCTGGAAATTCCAGGCCAATAGAAGTTCTGCATAATACGTCTCTTTGTATGTTTTATGCCCATATGACCTGCAAAGGGAATATCATGGGCTATAGCTAGAAGTGGCAGACGGTAGGCTCTAGGCACTACCAAAGGCTGTACTCTTTCACCTTCTAGCCCTCCCTCAGGGGTCCACTCTCTATACAGTAACCCTTTGTCCCAGTATACAGAATCCCCCTTCCCTTGAAAATCTGGTGCCTCACTAGCTACCTGCCTCAGACCTTGCAATAAAGGGTCTGAGAGCTGAGCCTGTCTCAACACTCTCTTTGTAACCCTTCCCAGCTCCACTTCCACAGGAAGTTTGGCATCCTCTGACAGTAGTGCCTCACTGTCAGCCGGGGTACTACTACTCACCTCTACCTTTGCAGTCACTCTGTCCAAGGGAACATCAGTACTCACAAGCAGCTGTGGCTCACCTTCAGTCTCACTGCTACAGAGTAGCTCCCTCCCTGAAGTAACCACCTCACCAGTCCTGGCTGCAAGTATGCAGTCTGTCTGGGTCTCCCCTAGGCTACCAGACCCACATGCTTGTCTCCTAGCCTGATTGTGTGTAACTGCATAAGCACATGGTACTGCCTCATCCAAATCCTTCCATATCAGGACATCTGCAGGATGGTAGTTCAGTAACCCTGTTGTCTCAAGACAACCTATTACTGGCATTTTGTCTTTCCCACTTACTGGCTCTTTCACTTTTTGTTCCCCACCTTGCCTCCATGGACATCTGTATGCCACATGGCCCCACTGGTTGCATTCAAAACATTTAACCCTAGGTCATGGACATGGTACCTGGACTAGTGGCTTCCCCTGCTACTGGCAGATTCTGTTGGGGCAGTCTGTGCTGCCCACCATGGGTTCCTTTAGAGGCATGAGCAGTACTGGGGGTCCCTTTCCTGTGCAGGGATGCCCTGCTTGCTAGGTATAGATCTCCCTTCTTCCCCAACTCATCTAAAGTAGCACATTGTCTAGCAGCTAACCAGATCCTCATGTCCTCAGGTAAGGTGCTAAGGGCTTTTTCCCTCACCAAAAGTTCTACCAGCCCTTCAAAAGTGGTGACCTGACATCCACTCACCCACCTATGAAAATAAGTGCTCAGTTCAGGAATATATTCACACACACTTTCATCTGCCTTGCATCTATGCTCACAAAACATTTTCCCATACATTTCAGGTGTTAGCTTAAACAATTCTAACAAACAGTTCTTCACCATAGTATAATTAAAACAGTCAACGTCAAGAGATTTTAGACAACACAGTTACAGCTTTACTATAGAGTAAGGGGGTCAGGAACTGTACCCATAGCCTTTGGTCAGCATCATACTGTTTATATACCCCCTCAAACATATGAATGAAACTATCAAAATGATCCCCCTCTTTAAACTGCGGAAGGAATTTACTGACCTTTTGTTCTTCTGGGGTCCAGTTACTCCTTTCCCCATTACCTCCATGATTCTGGTGAAGAGTCAGCATATCCTTCTCATGCTGCCTCTGCTTCTCCTTTTCCTCAGCTTCCAGGCATTGCAGTTTCTCATTCTCCTCAGCCTGCAGATGTCTCAGTCTCTCAGCTGCTTCTGTTTCCAAATGCCTTGGCTCCAACTCAAGCCTCTTTAGCTCCAGATGGATTTCTAAGTCCTCTGCAGAAAGGTTGAGCTGTCCATTCTCTGAGGGTGGTACATCTCCACTGACAGTCTGATCACCCTCCTAGAGACTAACAGACTCTCAGAGGTTTTCTGATGCAGCTGTGGCCAAATCTGCAATCGTGTCTGCCTTTGTTAGGTTTCCATGCACCATTCCCCTAGTCTGGCACATCTCAGCCAGCTGACTCCTTGTCAGCTTTCCGTACTCCTCTGCTGACATGCTGCCTGCTCTCCCTGACTAACTAAGCTAACAAAAGAAATAAAAGAATTGTGATCTGAACTCTGAGTATTCACTGTGTAGCTGATTTAGAGTACAAAACACCTTCAGTGATCACTGTACACAAACTATAGGAATTCACTCAACCCACACCACTACAAGCCAATTAGTATTTGTCAACCAATTAATATGTGGTGTGGATATCCCACCACTGCCAAACAATTAATATGTGATGCCCATGCACTGGCCCAGCAATCATGGAGCCTCAATCCTCACCACTAACACCAGTGAGGGGCATCCATATATGGAAAGGATAATAAATACACACACAGTAAAGTACAATTTCCCTTAGAAGCACACAGAGATCACAGTCAGTCTGGGGCTGGTTTCTCCCTTTTTCTCCAGGTCCCCAATAAGACTCCCCACTGGCACAGCTATAGGGTCCAGATCTCAGCCTAGTGGGCAAGCTAAAATCTCCAGCACAATCTCTGTCCAACCAGTGCTTCGTGTCCCTGCCCAAGTGGCTGACACACACACACACTTTGAGATAAGAGTTTATACAACCACACAGACACTCCTGGGGAAGGCTGGCACAGGTTCTCCAGCTGTGCTCCTTTTACCCAGACTATACAGTAAAAATCACTGCCACCACCCAGCTAATATTTATCAGCTACTCAAAGGCCCTTATGAAAGGGTGTCCAGTTATACTGTGCAATATTATTATCCAAATGGTAACTGCCACCAAACAGTCAAGACTTATTTGGAGTGACTTGGTACAGTATCACTATATACATGCAATGTACTCTTAGAGCTTAAATTATTTCTACACAAAACAGCCACAGTTCAAATGTTTAAAAGATTTAATAATAAATAATAAAAACACAAGACAATACTTCTTACTACACAGTGCCAGTCAAGAGTTCAGTGATCACAGATAAATACTTAAAATAATACAGTAGAAAAGTTCTGACATCAACACAGAAAAACATTTAGTCTAATCTTCCTAATTCCTAGCTATTTCTAAAAGAAAACACAGTTCTAAAATCCTACTTACATATAAACACAGGCAGAGTGGTGAGTTGGATGTTCTCAAGACAAATGCTGAAAATGCTCTCTTCTTTCTGTCCTTAAATTGATAACACAGTACCACTGATTAATTTCAGATTATATCATTTTGTTCTGGTTCCCAGACTAACAGACACTAAGAGGTTAATAGCCCATTCGATCTTGCAGCTGGTCAGGAACCAGAGCAATAAAAGAAATTATACATGCAAATTCTAGCCATTAACTCTGGCCTCAAAACAATAGGCAGAATGCCTTTATCTAGACATCTCGGCTCCGAGTTTTGACATCAAAGAATTGACTTATCAGCTTTGTTAGAATGGAGTGCACTGTTGTTACATTTTTGCAGTTCCACATTTAACACCATTTTCCCATTTAAGAGAACAAGCTTGTGGCTTATATTAATATTTACAACTGACAGAATTATCTACAAAATTCTATCTGGCTAGGCTGGCAGCCTTCACCTATCTTCACAGTTCCATCATTGGAAGAATGTTTGCTTCAAACAAACTAACATCAGACTCTTCATTGCCATTTAACCACTCCCCATTTTCTTCAATTAATTCCAACATTTTCTGTTTGAATTCCTGTTGTGCCAAGTGTTCATTTTGGAATTTGTGTTTCTTTCCTGTGTTATCACCACATAGAATTCATCTTGGTCTTGACTGCTGTCCAATTGCTGATTGCATATTCTCACCAATCTGCATGGACCACTCTCTAAATGGTCATTCCCATTGGCTTGACTAGCAAACGTATACAGCAAATCATCCTGTACTGGTGTTCCTCCAATCCACTTCAACCCAACCTTAGAGTATGCCTCCCATTTCTCATATTCCAACAAATTGCATCACAGCTCTTATGCTTATGAATCACATTCTCCTTTACTTTTTTATCAACCGCCTTGAACACAGATGTATATGCATTAACAGTGAACAATAAGTCCTCATGTATAGAGGAGTGTTTTCATTTTCACTGTGTTTACTTAAAACCACCAGGAGCTCAAGACTATGTTGGTCAAACAGTTTAATTGAATCTTTATGCAGTTCACAGTTTTCCTGCAACCTCGTTGGAAATGTTGAACACTGTAAACCTTTCAGGATAATTCTGTTCTTGATACTTTCTCTAAAATACATGGTCTCAATCTGTTTGTTATGAAATTTGCTTAATTTATGCTCTAATTCATTTAATTGCTCTCTTAATGAGCCCCTGGTAAGCTTACCACATGTCTCAGGAAAACCCATAGTCCCTCTTAGCCTAGTGTCCAAGTCAACTGTGTCCCTAGGGTTACCAGCTCCCAACACTGCATTTACCATCAGTCCATTCTGTTCTGTTAAGTTATTAAAAAATTTATGTATTATAGTTTGCTGTCCTTCTCCTGCCATCACTGCCTACATTGAGGTTACTTGTGTCCCACATGTAAGTTGCTGGATGAGTAACATCAAATTGCCGATGCTGTGATTCAGATTTTCCACATCCTGGGAAAATCTCTGCAGCTCATACTGCGAACAATTCACCATCCTGTGGTTTGATACAAACCAAACACGTGACTTCAATACTGAAACTAGTAAATGACAATCACAAAAACATAACCACAAGGACCTTTTTAAGCTTGGCCATGCATCCCAAATCTCTGACAAGTTCTTGTACCCTTGATAAGTTTAAGCAGGGACTTGGGAGATGAACCATTCACAGACTGCCTGTATACATTAAAGACATAGTTGCCAAACCAGGGATGAGTGTTCTGTTCCCCATCCAATCATCCAAGTTACATTTGAATTGGGTTAGGGAGGAACTCTGTTTCACATGGATAGGGAGGCTATTCCCAAGAAGGGGTAGTTTCTGGGATATATACCTGTCTCTTCAGCAGGTCCTACTTATATCACAGGCAAGGTTTAACTCTTTAGAATGGGTAATTCTGGTGCTGTTTGTTTTGCAGATATGCAGGAGGTCCGATAATGCCTTTTATGCCAGACATAGATCTTCCCTCAACAGCCTGTAGAAGATAGAATACAGGGATAGGGCCTTGAGGTGGTCTGCATATGACGTGTTAGCTGTGACCTATGTTCTTTTAGAGAGGAACCTCTGTGGATTTTCCAGTTGTTGGATATGGCTGATTAGGTACAGACCAAAGGGGGCATTCTACTCAATGATAGGTCTGATGAATGCCAAATACAGTGGAACAATGACTTCCTTGGACCTAGATGCCATACCTTTGTTTATAAGTTGCACAACCCAGAATGATTCCTTCACCATTGTAGACAAGTGATTGTTAAAGGCTAGATTACTGTTTATGTGTGCTCCCAAGTCCCTGACTACTGGGTCAGCTCTAAGGGGTGTGTTGTCAATATATAGTTACCAGGGGTGGGTGACTTCCTAAAGGATACTATTATGCATTTCCTGGCATTTAGTCTTAGTGCATGGCTCTGACACCAGTTTTTGCCTGTGTCCGCCCTTCAAGGCGAGCACAGGCTCAAGACCAGTATGACAGGGTTAATATTTGACATGTGTAGAGGGGTAAAAGTATTCAGTGAAAAAAGCTTTACTGAAATCAGTGTAGAACACATCCATTCCATAATCTTTGACTAGAACCTTAGTCTGTAGCCAAAGCACACAATGTGATTGGCATAGAAGGAGTACTCTAAGGCAAAACAATATGTAATAATTATTTCTGTGAGTCCCTTTGTTATCCAAATCAAGTCATCAGCTTCTCTTTCAAGATCATTCCCATGAGCTTCCCTATAAATGTTGTAATATTCACTGGCCTTTAATGTCCTAGTGTGTCCTCTGGAAATGTTTTGTGAAGGAATACTGTATGACCTTTACCCAGTCATACAGTGTGCATCCAGAGTCCAGGGATGATAGTTACTCATACTACAAGGCCCTCAGAAAACCTCTGGAGTACTTGATGGTAAATGCAAACTGCTGCAGCATTTGCATTTATTCTCAGCACTTTCATTCCACAGCATACCCTTTCTTTGCAAGTCTTTGAATCTTTCATCTCTCCTTCCCTTATCCACACTGTACTTTTATACATTTTTCTTTTCGCTTTTACATTTTTCACCTCTCCTTCCCTTAGCCCTGCTGTACTTTTCTATATTTACCTTTCTCTATTGCATCTTTCACCTCTCCTTCCCTTATCAATACTGTGCTTGTTTATATCTTCCCTTTCTCTTGCTTGAACACTTGAGTATTTGCTTCAAGTCACTGTCTCATTCCTTAATCATTATCAGCTGTTTGTATCCACACATCCATTTATGTGCACGTTTTAAATTTTAGTTTTTCATTAGAACACACTAGTTTCCTAAGCACGTTTCAGTCTGATGTAAACAATATAAATAACAATATAAACACTATAAATAACTTAGTCAGATTCACAGTATATACTTTATTATTAAACATAAGTCTCAATGATATAACAAGCATATTTATACTTGTCAGTGCTAACCAGTAACTCATGAAGCCATCCTTTTTTTTTTTAAGAGGATTACATATGGGATTGACATGAGTATATTATCCAGCAGTAACTTCATTTCAGGACAGGACAAAGCATGACATAACGCAGCAACGTGTACTAGTTACTTAGTAATTATAGGTTCATAGGTTCATAGGTTCATACTAGGCTATCTGCCGCAGTGACACTCCCTGAGGTATATTCCTGCTATATATCTCCCATCTCCCATCCAAGATTCTTGAACAAGGAACAGTGAGGTGCTCTGGCCTCACATGTCACAGGATTTTTTCCACAAGCAGCATAGGGAGTCTTTGGGTGATGAATCTATCCTCCAGCACCCCGTGGCTGATGGGATCTATTTTTGAGTGAAACATATTTCATCAAATCTGGGTTTGACATGGCAATGACACTACTATCATCAACCTGGGTCCCCAGGTCCCTGATAACTTCTTCTGTGCTCAGTGGATTGCCACCTATTTGTTATCCGTTTCTGTTGAGACCCTTCTGAAGGATATCTGTGTCAGATGTAAACTTTGTCAGCCATAACCCTCCTATGCCAAACAAGAGTGGGCCCAGGACTGAGTCCTGTGGGACACCACTTTGACAGGCTTGTGGACATGCATGCCAGCACTCCCTGTGTCTTCTTCTACTCAATTAGCCAGTTAGTTTGTACCCATCTTGTGATGTATGGGACATTTAAGCTGATGAGTTTTTCAATGATACCGTAGGCTTTCAATCTCATGGCTTTTAATGGCTGTTTCAAAAAACTACAAAGTTTAAAGGCAGGTGATCTGTTGACAAAGCCAAACTGGGTGTTGCCAAAAAAGGTTGGATCCCTATGTTCTATTTTATTTATGTCCTGCCTTTCCTCTCTCATGGGCTTTGCAGATAAGGCTTGTCAGAGAGGTAAGATTGACTAAACAGCTGTCCTAGCTGGGTTTTTAATCTCATTGAGTTCATGTCATGCACACAGCGGGGACACCATCAGGTCCCATGGATGCTGTGTTTTTGTCTGTCAGTAATCTTCACATCACATCATTTTGAACTGAGCATAGCATTTCTGGGAGTTTCCTCTTCTTTAGCTAACATAGCTAAAAAATGCTTTGTCTCTTGTTTTGTCTTTTGTTCTTTTTTTATTTGAAATTTGCTTTTTTTTTTGATTTTTTAAGGCTCTTAGTTTTTTTTAATAGTGATCATAAGGGTGTCTTACCTTTTTTGTTGTAGAGTTTTGTTTGGCTGGGGTCCACCAGACTGTGCAGGTGCTGGTAGAAGGCATTTGTAAGTGATTCATTCTTTGGTTTTTTTTTATTTTTCAGGTGGTGGGATGAGGGGACCCATTACAGATTTCATTGTGGTCTGATCTGATCTCACCAGTGGGGGGTACTCCAGTGTTGAACAATTTTGTGCTCCCATGTTCGTGATGATGATCAAGTATGTTATCTCCTCTTGTGGGGATGGTGACTAGTTGTTCCATGGCATTTGAGTTTATGAATTCCAGGAACTTTAGTGTTCCCCAGTCTATATAGGTAATTGAAGTCACACTAGTATGATGGTGTTTGGTGATACATTTATCCCTAGTGTTTTTTAGGAAGGCCATGAGGTTGGGTTCCTGAGTTTGTTGTGTGGCCTGTAACATGCTACAATTTGCAGAGCAGTCTAGTCTTGTGGTGGGTGTCCTTGATGAATATGGATACCCCCCTTCTTTCTTGGTATTGTTCACAGCACAGACATCGATGTTCTCCATACTGAGAAGGGCCTCGAGTGCGTGCATTTTGAGATTTAGACTTCTGGCATTATTTCTTTCCCTGCAGGCTGTACTAGCTGTATAATGTCCAATGTAACCATTTCAAGATGCATATCCATTGGAGTGCTGTCCAGTTCTAAAGCAGAACAAGGGTTCTGTATAATATACAGCACATCTACTACAAAATATCTCTTCCTTGTAGTACTCGCCACATCAAGGAAGAGCTCCCAGTTTGACACAGTATCCTCGGTATTCAAAGACAAGCATGCATTTTACATGATTTTCATTTGATTTTTCCCTTGCTTCCAGGGAGCAAGCAACAAATAAATGTACCATATTGTGTGCCGACAGGAAAAAACCCTAGATGTTACAGAATTCATTGCTTCCAGGGCAGGACATATTTCTATATAGTGTTACGGAACCCAGGTGACGGTTTCCCATATTAACCCCTGATCACAAACAGGGCATATATGCAGTGTGTGCAAGCCAAAGGTGCATAAGAATATGTGCATGCCTGTCCTGACTGGAAATACTGCTTCATTCCTGCAGCAGGGGGTATCACATCTCTGGCTCAGTGTATTATTAAGTATTGCCAAAATATTGTCATACATATACTAAACAATATACATTCTTAAGAATTCCCTGCTACCAAAACAAACTATCCACCTCTTACAATGTCTTCTTCTAAAGAAAAACAAAGCTTATATAGAGACACTCTGCTTCTAAAGTAGAACACTATCTTTGTATGCCTCATTTGGCATCTGATTTTTGAAGGGGCACATGTACCTGTCACTTGGCAGCAGTGAACAAGGTACATCAAAGAATTCCTTATATGCATTTCTATCATGATGTTACCGTGGTGACAAGGAAAAATGATGAATAATACCTGCATCACCTTTAAAGTGTTGCAGTCAGGGTGAGGGAGCATAAGCTGAGAATAAATGGACACAAATGTGAATTTTTCTTTTAAAGACTGAATGTCATACTGAGTGCACATGGTTATGAAAAACAGACTACATAAGTCTCAAGATAAGGTGGATGTTGTACTAAAGACACTCTGGGATAATAATGTATTGTTAATGAGGTCACAGGACTGGTAAATTATTACCTTATGTTTTTATTAACCCCCTTGATGGAATTACAACCATTAAATGCATTGCTACAGAATTCGTCTGAATGGAAATTGACAGAGGATTGGGAACATATATGAACTTCAGGATGGTACAGAGATACCCAAATGCATTAATTTCAAGTTTAATAACTAAAGTTGAATATAACAATGCTATACAGATATAATAGCTCTGATCCTGGTCTGAGGTAATAAAGGACTTCAGCTAATACTGCACAGAAAAAGAGTTATGCTTGGTTAAGTATCACCAGATACTGTTATCCATACTCAGCCTAGAAAAAGGGTATCCCATGACAACTACCAATTGATTTCAATGTTGATTCCAGTTCTTAGGCAAACATTCTGTTTAAATCATGTAAAAGATAAAGCATCATAGTACTGTGCTGGTGTCATATGACTGTCATATGAAATAAACAAGAAAAAAACATGAATTAAAAGGATGTATTCTATATTAAATGGTTCACAGTTACTCACAAAGAATTGCACTGTGCAAGCAGAAACCAGAAATGACCAAGTGTGACCACTAGTGTTTGAATAAGCTGTAAAAGTATGGTCTACAACTAATACTGTTACACTTTGATTTTGGAGAAGAATAACTGCCTGTATACCCAGCAACGTACTATGGGGCTGCATAGTGAAAACAACTGCCAAACCACGTTCCAGATTGCTGTGTACTATACTTCAGGGGCACCTGGGGGCAGTAAACATAAAGTCTCAGTAAAAGTTTTGTGTGATTGCCTGGCATGGATAAGAAGCATAAAGACTTAGCTGAAAGCTGCAGCAAATGAAAGATGACCCAGAATGTACGCCACCAGCATGTTTTCATTAATAAACACTGCCATCTATACCATCACAATGTATTAATACTGACTGTGTGGGTACTTTTGTGGGTTCAGGGTTCCTAACTGCAGACACCCAGTGTGGCCTAAAGTAATATTCATGGAAAAGTCAATACAAGTATTAAGAGCAATATTCACAAAAATGGCTTACCTCATTAAACTGATTGTGACTGATTGATTAATTCCACAGTTCACATCAGAATTCAAAATATTTAAAAAACAAAACTGAATTAGAATTTAAAAAAAAAATGGTAATATCTGAGTCCCTATTGTAAGTCCCTGGAACATATAATAGATACCTTTCTATTTACTTGTCATAATACAACTCATGCAACCACCAATTGTACACCAGCAAATGCCTAGGATGGACTTGCCAAAATCACTGGTGAACAGGAAAGCAAACAAAACAAATGTGAATAATAAACCACTGAGTAAGGTCCACAGGCATTGACCAAAGACTACAGAACTGGGAAAGGCTAATTGGACCACACTGTTTTCAGGATTAGACCAAAAAGATATATCTTTGATATGGTACATTGAACATGGAGAAGTCATGTAACCAATTTAAGAGGTGTTTAACAAACAGATGGACTATGAGTTTATAAAGTCCACTTGATCAGCAATATAGTACCATGACAGTGATGGCTGCTGCAACCCTCAACCCTTGGGTGGTAAAGCAACTGGGAATGTACTCCAAGATGCAGGTATGACTAGACTTTAAACCAAAGAAGGAGGGATGATCCACAGCATTTCCAGATGGAAATGTTAGGCCTGTTTTGTACCCCAGAATGGATGACAGACCATCCATTTGACTAAAGAGGAAGAGAATGCCAAATCATTCCACACTATCAAGTAAGCAGGATGCCATTATTGTGGTGTCCTCCACAGAACTTCTACTAGCCTACTGAGCCCATTGGACTATTATCCTGTCTATCTGAGAAGACACTTTTCAGATGTTAAATGCATGAGTGCAAGTAGTTGTTCTATTGGGGAAAACATACAATTGTTATTGCAAAAGGCATAAACATATTGTTAAAGAGTACATCAAACATAGAAGATATTTTTCTATACAGTACCATTTAAGAAAATAAGACATAATACATGATTAACATGATAATATCTGATGTTCAAGGATGCTGATTTGGAGGCAGAAAAGCAAATTTCAGCTAGCCAAAAATCATAGAGTCATAGAATATACAAGGCATCTGGGGCATGTGGTCATAAAACTTTATTTTAACTAATAGCCTATTAATAATGTTCGTGTTTGCTTCCCACTGATAAGTTAAAAAGTAAAGAAAAAAATGTAACACATGACAAAGACACCTGTGAGTGTGTGGAAACTCATTCTGTCTGTGACCATCACTTTATTTCTGCATCAGTAAGTGAAGAATGTATGTAACACAGTTCTAGTTCTCTTGTACAAAACAAAATATACACCATCACCAAATATGAGTATTTATTTCTTACAATCTCTCCTATTACTAAATCACGACAGACCTCATGTACAGGCTCCTCCAGTTCTGAGTTAGAAGATCAATTGATTGATGGATTTATTTATTTATTTATTCATGTATTTATCCTTTGTTGACCAGGTTAATCCTAGTGGATCAGTGGCCTTTTTTCAGGGAGACTTGATGTGGTATTCATACTGAGTAAGGAGAAATTTGGCCAGAGCACCACAAAAATTCTACTCTTTTCAATAAATACCATGGGATATTTTATATCCACCTGAGTTACCATCAACTCAGGTAGATGGGACCTGTATTTAATGTTTCATTCTAAGGACAGCACATCAAGAGTGGAGCATCTCCCTATGCTAAAATGCAGAGTGCAGTGTCAATAATGGAAAAAAATGAATCTAAGCACCCAGGGTAGGCATAGAACCCACAGCTTTCTGATCACCTGGCATGAAAAAGTGAATGTTAATTGCTGAGCCATTGACATCCTAAAAAATGTTCCCTGTCTCTATGGCAAGATACATATTTCATACAGTATCACTACCTCCAAGGAAGAATGCATATGTTGGACAATCCTATCGGCCTCCATTATTTTCATCAGCCTCTGAATCAAATAAATACAAGTAAATACAAGAGCTGTCAGATGTTTTAAGGCACAGTATATGTACAGTATATTGTGCTTGTGCTGGCTAATAGGTTGTAGCAGGGGAAACAGTATCATGCTCTGTGCTCAAATAGGCAGGGAGGCGAATCAAACTAGCTAAAAATTAATCTAAAATGGGGACAGTCTGTCTTTTATATCCTGGGGGCAGCAGCAACATAAATCTTTTATTTATTTATTTTTTTTGCATAATGTCAGAAATTTTGCTGAACCCCTGCTTTTAAGAATGGCATTACTGACATACTAATATTAGCTTTGGTTGTAACATGATCACTTGGATTTCACTGTCATTCTCTTGTGAAAGAGTAGCAGGTATTTAGAACCTGGTTCATGATTTTAGGTTGATAGATACTGATATCAAATTTGCAAAAATTGTTGTATTATTTCTCTAAATAATCTGATTAAGCATTGCTTTAATCAGTTACGTTTATTTAATGTTATCTAAATTATTTCTCTCTTCTGCGTGCTCTAACTACTGTTACAGATACTTTGTTATTTTTAATCTATCCAGTTTGATCTACTTTAGAGATTCATCTGCTATTACTAAATCAGAAAATCCTGAAGAATACCAGTTACTGTACAGACTTTATCAAAGCTTCATATATTGAAAGACACACAATAATCTCAATATAATTAGATCTTATACGCATCAGCATTGTACTTCTGGCAAACTGCACCTCTAACACAATTATTTATGCAGGGGGCAAGCCCTCCTACACCCCCACACCTCCTGCTAATTTACTCTAATTTCAATAACTCACAGTATCAGAGAAAGAAAACACATGGTTTTGCTGAAAATCTTAGTATGACTCTTCTTCACTCACAGGTGCAGTGATTAAGCTCTGAAAGTAGGAAGTTTGGGGGTCTCACTGCAAAATACACACATACATGCATGTGTATGTGTATGTGTGTGTGTATATATATATATATATATATATATATATATATATACACACACACACACACACACACACACACACACACACACACACACACACACACACACATTTAACACTGTTCACTTACAGTTTCAGCTATGTTGCAGATAGCTGAAAAGAAATTTAACATTGCACACTAATATTTCACAGTGCTATTACAGTTACTCGTGATTTTTGAAATTATTACATCAGATCCTTTTTCGTTTATATCATATTCTTATTTTGCTAATAGATTCAATGGTTCTTAACTTTATGATATACAGCCTCTTATAGGTTCAGGATTTTATTATTTAGAAATGTAACAATCATTTTTCCAAAGCAGACTCTGTATAATGTCCCCTACCTATTATCAGGATATACACCTCATAATGGCTAAGATACCTGATCAAGAGGGGAGCAGAATACAGTGAAAAGAGAACATGCAGTATAATATACATGGCAGGTGCATTGACGTGATACACTCTGCATCACTGAGACAGGTAACGCACATATGCTTGCATCTTAACACATCTAATGAACTGTTTGAGAGAAGAATGCATGTTGACACAGCTCCAGTTCATGGCAAAGTCAGGGGCTGAAGAAGACAGAGGCTGAAAAAAATTTTAGTCTACCACATTCTAATCACATTGATGTGGTTAACTTCATTAATCTTCCAGCATTGATTATTATTATTACATAAAAGATCACTGTTGTACTGTCACATTTCTGCCAGCATGAGTTGTGAGATCGTGCACCATAGTATATAAGTTCAAATCTTACCCATACATCTTCTTAAATCACACATAGTGGCATATACCACTGAGCTGTACTTCCATTCTGGAATCTGTATGGTGCCCATTTTCCCTTCATATGTTCTAGTTACAGTCACACACGTTAAGCCCTACAAATGTTTAGCAATGAGAAATTAGTTTGTCCTAAGGCTCAGAAATAAACTTGAATCCTGAAATATACAGTCTGAATTATGTAGGTCTACCATATGTGCCATGATTGTTAAGCTAATCTATATATTTCCAAAAAGAACCTGGGTATAGCAAACAATTAGATCAATATGCCACTTGCTATGAAGCATCAGCTACAGTAATCACTCTGGCAAATTGGTTCAGTAACTGGCACAGTTAGTCAGATTTTTTATGCTATTATACTTGTGGTCAATAGTTCAGAGTAACGGTGAGTGTGGAAGAGAGGTGAAGAAGAGAGTACAGGCAGGATGGAGTGGGTGGAAAAGAGTGTCAGGAGTGATTTGTGACAGACGAGTACCTGTAAGAGTGAAAGGGAAGGTCTACAAGAGGGTAGTGAGACCAGCTATGTTATATGGGTTGGAGACAGTGGCACTGACAAAAAGACAGGAGTTTCAGCTGGATGTGGCAGAGTTAAAGATGTTAAGATTTGCACTGGGTGTGACGAGGGTGGACAAGATTAGGAATAAGTATATTAGAGGGTCAGCCCAGGTTGGAAGGTTTGGAGACAAAGCCAGAGAGGCAAGATTACATTGGTTTGGACATGTGCTGAGGAGGGATGCTGAGTATATTGGGAAAAAGATGCTATGGATGAAGCTACCAGGTAACAGGAAAAGAGAAAGGCCTAAGATAAGGTTTATAGATGTGGTGAGAGAGGACATGCAGGTGGTTGGTGTGACAGAGCAAGATGCAGAGGACAGGAATAAATGGAAATAGGTGATCCGCTGTGGCGACCCCTAATGGGAACAGCCGAAAGAAGATGATGATGACTTCTTAAATGTGCAATAGTTAGGAATGCATCACCACACCATACACGTGCAATACGAACATCAAAATATATCATGCTACAACTGATGAAGTGCAATATTCTAAGCAATCACAATGTGAAGTTATAGTCTTGCAATACCTGCTAGTATAATATTGTTTAACGTCTTCCTGTCCAATTGTGGTAATTTATTGTGTTGTTAATATTTTAATTATTACTGTATGTGCAGTAGTCTTACTGTCATTCAAAGTATGTGACCATTGTTATGCCTTGCATGGGGTCTAAAGCAAAGTAATTTAATTCAGCTTGCACTGCCTTGTACATCTGATTAACAATAAAGTTTACTTTGACTTGAGTATATAGTGCTGACTTGATACTGCACATGATAACATCATACTGCATGGTTTTGCACAATATACCACTGTGCAGTGTTCATACGCAGGACACTGGACATGTTATTCTGTATTCAGCATATAATCAGTAGTCAGCCTCCATAATGGATGTATGCACTGCACTATGCATTTGAATGGCAGACTAGGCTTACTGCAGAAATTAGAAGCAAACAAAACATATACACATATCCAAAATATGCAAAAGCTTTGTTTAAGGCCTATGTCTAGAAAAGAAAATAAGCTCTTAGGCACACACATTTAGAGTTTGTTCACAATGCAACTTTGACAGGTACATTTACTAAGTAAGTTAAGTTAGTTGGTTGGTTGGTTAGCTAGCATAGTAGTGACTTTACTATTAAGGTTCTCAGCTGTTAAAAAGGTGCTTCATGTAGTTCAGGGTTTGATTCCTTCAGCCAACATTATGCTTGCTGTGTTATCCTGAACAAATCACCTAATCAGACAGTGCTATGATGTGGATCAGTGCTCTATCCTGGTTAGCAAATAATTAGTTGGTTAAGTGTTAACATTTTGTTGATCAGGTGGATTTCACTGTAGTTGTGACTTTTTCAGGGAAAGAAAGACAGAGAGACATGTTGCTGACACACAAAATTGTGTGAGGGAGATGTGAAGGGGTCATTTTGAATAGGAAGCACATAGACGAAACAGTCCCAGGCAGAAGGTTGTAGAAATTAGCTACTCCAATGATCTCTGAAAGTACATCTTCACAGATAAAGCTGTAGGCCCATGGAACAGACATCCAGAATGGGTTCTGGAGAGAAACTCCACAGTTGTTTTCAGAAGGTCATGGATGGGTGAAGATAGGGTATGAGGGAAGGTAGGGATGGATGGGAGGTAGAATGTTAAATGCACTTAAAGAGCAGAGCGCTAGGTAATTGTTTCCTTTTGCACCAACCAAATGTAATATAATATGTTACTCCTAAATGTAGTGAAGTAGAGAAGCAGCAAGAAATGTTTGTGGACACCAGAAAGTACAATTAAAGAAGCTGGATGGACTACACAGAAAATTACCATAGTCGGGAAAAAGGCAAGTGTGTGTCTTTCAGCTTTTCCCAGTTAGGGGTCGCCACAGCGGAACTCCGGTCCGCTAATGATTGGCAGTAAAGTTTTACATGCTGGCTTGCCGGGCCTAACACACAACCTTCAACGAAGGAACGTAGTTGGGAAAAAGGCAAGTAAACATTAAAAATCCTGAGTAATCAAAACTGGAATTATGAACAAAAGAGGGCAAAATATTAACTGAACTTTGAGTATGATACTACAAAATGTTATATTGGGGTTGTAAGCACAGGGATATAGAATGTTAACAGACTTTTGAGAGTGCCACCTAGTAGATGCAACACAACTGGAATATATTAAAGGTCTAGAAAGTATTCCTAAAAGACGCATTTATGTTAAAGTGTTGTAAAGGTACAAGTTTAAAAAAACACTAAGTTGTGTACATTTATATTTCAGGATACTGTTTTTGTTAGAAACATTTTGGGCAAGATACTAAGGGTATAAAGACGTATCTGCTTGCATCCTACTTTTTGGTTAATCCTGATTCATAACCAATACGCAGAAAAGTTATTGTTCTTCTAAGGAAAAAAGGTGTAGATATAAATGATTTAATGATGATTTAATGATATGCTTAAAAAAGATACTGTACCATGTTATCAGATTTAGAACCCTGTGGCATTTACTGATTTATTTGTTTGCTTCTTTTTTTTTTACATGTTTATCTGTTTGTTTTTAAGGTTGTTTGTTAACTGAGTAATCAGACTGGTCCAAAGACCCTTTTCAGACACAACCAAGGCCCAAAGGCAAATGTAAAGAATCATATAATATGTTATCATATAGATCATACAGGAATATATAGAAAAATATTCAGAAAACAGTAATATTGTCTAGATACCACTGTTCAACAGTTTCTTTCACCCCCCCCCCCATAACTTAATATGGTACTACTTACTGTCTTTTGTCTTTTCCCGGTTAGGGATCGCCACAGCGGAACTCCGGTCCGCTAATGATTGGCAGTGAATTTTTACAGGGTCTATATTAGATCACCGAACGGTGATTGATCAAACTTATGTAAGCGAAAGCTTACTATCTCGAACTGTCAGAGCAGCGATTTTTTTCCAAGGGGAAAAAAATTGCTGTTACAAAACACATACACACAACACAAGCACACCAAACAAACAGCAATCCACACACATACACCTAAAATCTGACACCAAACCCTACACTAAACTATACACACTCCACTAACTATCCACTTACCTCAACCCAAACCCTAACCCTAAGGTCCATCACTATCGCACACTCACCTCACCCGCTCCCTAACCCTAACTCACCTAACCCACCCACGTCCACACAATCGCACACATACCTAACCCGCGCCCTAACTCTAACCCACCTAACCCACCCTAACACTCACATTCACACAATCGCACACTTACCTGAACCTGACCTGTAACTTTCTACCACAGCACTGAAAATACCAAAGCAACAGAAATGGACAACCAAATTCTTTCCCTAGGAAAAAATTTGGGTTTCTGTTGCTTCGATATTTTAAGCTTTTGCTTACATACGTTTGATCAATCACCGTTCGCTTTCTTAAGCGTTCAGTGATCTAATATAGACCCTTTTTACAGTGTTGAGTTGCCAGCCCGGTGCACAACCTTCAAGGAAGGCACACGCACACACACACACACACACACACACACACACACACACACACACACACACACACACACACACACACACACACCTACCTACCTGCATGTCTTTAAATTCATTCGACCGCGGGGAGGACATGCAGACTCCACACAGAAGGCGCTCCAGCCAAGAATCGAACTGGAGAACCTCTTGCTGTGAACAAAGATATAAATGTGAAAGAATGCAAACATTTTACACCAGGTGTTTTTCATCTGCTAAGAATCTAAACTATGAGAAATGAAAGACTAAACTGATTTTGCATTATATCTTTTAGAGGCTGATGACAGATGTTCTAATACAGGTATTTAAATATTTACAGAAGGAAGTTCTACAGGCTACAATGGGAATAAGATGTTTATAGCATAGTCAGTGTATGAGAAATCACAGTTTGCAAATGCATGTGGAAAAATTTGAAGAGTTCAATGAAAGCAAAGAATTTCCAGGTCAAAGTAGTGAAACTATGCCCCCTTTTGTATGTACCTAACCAGGCGTGTACAACAGTCGGAACATCCACAGAGGTTTCTCTCTAAAAGAATACAGGGTTTTAAGTAAAATGTCCTATGCAGACCATCTCAAGGCTATATCCCTGCATTCTGATCTCCTACAGGCTTTTGAGGGAAGATCCATGCCTGACATATAGGCCATTGACAGATCACACTCTGATGGATCTCCTGCATATCCACAAAACAAACATCACCAGAATTACCTGTTCTAAAGACTTAAACATTGCCTGTGATATAAATAGGACCTGCTGGAGAGACAGGTATGTATCCCAGAGATTACCCTGTCTCTGGAACAGGCTCCCCATTCATGTGAAGCAGAGTTCCTCCCTAACCTAATTCAAGTGCAACTTGGACAATTGGATGGGGAACAGGAAATTCATCCCTGGTCTGGCACCTATGTCTCTAATGGACACAGGCAACCAGTAAATGGTTCATCTCTCTCAGGCCCCAGATTCTAAATGTTTCATCTCCCAAGCCCCTGCTTACACTTACCAAGGGTATCAGAACTTGTCAGAGATTTGGGATGCATGGCTAGGCTTAAAAAGACCCTTGTGGTCATTAGCCTAGTATACACCTATAAACCTATGAACCTATGTCACAAGCAAAATTTAAATACTTGGATCTAGAGTTCTGATGCTATTCATTTTGTGGATGTACAAAAGAGCCATCAGAGCTGAATCCAGGGATGCCTTGTATGGTAGGCATAAATTGCCTCTCAGTAACCTGTAGGAGACAGAGTATAGCGACAGGGCTTTAAGGCAATCCACATAGGACAAAGTGTTTAGACCCTGGATTCTCCTGGTATGGAACCTTTGTGGACATTCCAACTATTGCATATGTCTGATCAGTTACATGCCAAAGGGGGCATTGTACTCAATGATGGGTCTGACAAGGGCCAAATAAAGCCCAGCAAAGCAGTATTTAAACTAATACATATCTGCAATAGCAGAAAAACTGTTGGTTTTGTGTGCAGTATTCCAAATGCAATAACGCAAGGGTAGATTTGTTGACTACAAAGTAGACTTTTGCTGCTATCGGAAGTTATAAAAGTAACTTAACCTTACAAAAGACAAAAATAAGATTAAACAAATTCCATGGGACTGGAAAGTTTAAATAAAGTGGCAGAGCTTATTAATCATTGTTTGAAGCAAGCTGGTGTTTCTTAAGGACTCGAAGGCCTGAAGTTTAAGATTAAAGTCTAATCTAAAAATAAGAATAAGAACATTTGATTAAATTTCCTGTCTTGTTCCAAGTGTCAGGTGATTGGTTAGTTTATGACAGATCTTAAGAAAATTCAGAATTTGGTCAATGAGCATCTGTGTGCACCTTAAATGGTAGTTTGGGATCTATCCATTCCCCAAGGTATTTGCAAATGCAGACATGTATTAGTCTGAATACTGCTTTGTTGGTGGACAAATTGTGTGTTTAATAGGGTTTGCTTGCTATCAGTCAATAGTTTAAGTGAATGGGTAATTTGCATTTACTCTTACTGCAAACTTTGGATTTACAGTTATGATCAGGGACTGAGAGCGGACTTTAGGTGAAGAGGAATGGTATATTAGTTTAGGGTTCAGCAGGGGAGCCTTAGGGTTTGGGAGGGATTGAGGAGTTTAAAGGACCTGGAGTGCAGTCTCAGGGCTAGGGAGCCATTGGTGAGTTCAGGGTTAGGTAGTAGTTGGGGAGTTTAGGTTTAGGGAGCAGGTGGGGGGGTCTTGGAGTTACAGAGTGATGGGGGTGTTTAGGTCCAGTGAGAGGGAGGAGAGTCTTAGGACTAGGGCTTGATCTGGAAGTGTAGGATTTGAGACAGGATGAGAGCCTTAAGGTAAGGGACCAAACAGGGAGTTTAAGTTTAGGGAGCTAGAGGCAAGTCTTAAGCTTAGAGTTCAGGTTCTGGAAAAGTTATGTAATTTAGTAAGATCAAGTTGTGGGAAGATTATATAAGTTGAGAGGATCAGGGCAGTTGGGGGAAAAGGACTTGGGATTTTAGGTTATTCAATATTTTTACTTGTTTTCAGTGGGTTGGAATTCAATCAACTTTTAAATTAATTAAGTGGTTTTCAATTAAGTGAAATAGATCATGTATAAACACATAAAGAGTATTTTTGATGACTCCATCCAGTATTTAATCACTGTTGTTTAGTCAAATCTGGCTTTTTGTGACCATCAGACCTATTTATCAAGAATCGTTATTTACGTACTAATTAATTCATATTCATTACTTTAGTAATGTTTTCTTTTCATTGTAGCCCATAGTCTTTTTCTATCAGTCTTTCCCAGCACTAGTGCCATCTCTAGTGAATCCTGTTTTTACATTATGTGGCCAAAGTATCTAAATTTTAGTTTTACTATCAAGCCTTCCTGTGAACAGTCTGGATTTAGCTCCTTAAGTATTGACTGATATCATTTTCTTGTAGTCCACAGAATTTTCAAATGGTTTCTTCAACACCACAGTCCAAAAGCATTAATTTTCTGCTGCATAGCCTTCCAAATCTAACATCCTTAGGTTATTACCAGGGAACCATAACTTTAACTATACTGACCTTTGTGGAAATGTGATGTCTTTGCTCTTTAAAATCTTATGCAGATTTGCCATAGCATTCCTTCCCAAAAGCAAGCATCCTTTATCCTAATAGCTGCCATCACCATCAGCACAGATCTTCAAGACTAGTCTGTTACCCCCTCTACTTCCTCCCAATGTATTTGCAAAAAAAAAGTGATAGGCTAGATGACATCATTTTATATTTTATTTTTGTTAGTTCATTTAGTTTATTTCTGATGTTGAACACCAAGCCAGTTTTTGTTCTTCCTCTTTTAACATTAACATGCTCTTCACCTCTTCCTCACTTTCAGCCATCGGATAGGTAACATCAGCATTACTAAGGCTGTTAATATTTTTCCAGTAATTTTAATTCCAGCATCGGATAGGTAACATCAGCATTACTAAGGCTGTTAATATTTTTTCAAGTAATTTTAATTCCAGCATCTGATTCATCTAACTCAGCATTTCACATGACATATTCAGCATTTAAACTGAAGAAGTAGGGTGACAGTACTTCTCCTTGGTGCTCTCCTTTCTGAATCCTAAACCAGCCAGTTATTCCATATTTAGTTGTAATCATTGTTTCTTGTTCTGCACACAAATTCCACAGGAGGCAAACAAGGTGACCCAGTATTCCAATTTCTATAAGAACTTGCCACAGTTTGTTATACTTCACACAGACAAAGGCTGGTAAGTAGTCAATACAACAAAAGTAAAATATTTTTTTTTTCTGGAACACCCTTACTTTCTTTATTATCCAATGGATGTTATTGATTGCTGGTGCCTCCACCTCTTCTAAAACTAGCTTATACATCCATCACTTCTCGGATAATATATTGATGGAAGCTAGCTTGCAGGATCTTAAGCATTACATTACTAGTACATGAAAACAGAGCAACTGTTCAATAATTTAAAAATTCTTTAAATTTTTTGATGATTCTTTAGGATTGAAATATAGATTGATTTTTTTTCTAATCTAACGACCACTGTAGTGTTTTCCAAATTTGCTAGCAAATTCTAAGCAGCAGTGTAAAGGCATCATTTTACAGGATTATATGCAGTTCAGCTGGAATCTCATCAGTTCTATCAGCTTTGTTATTAACAAGGCTTTCTAGGAGTCATTTAATTTCACTCTATAGGTTGTCTGTCTCTAGATCAGAGAATATATCATCATATGTATGCATCAGTGATGTTATGGTCCTTCTTATATAGTCCTATATATTCATGACACCTCTGTTTTTGTCCCCTAGGACCTTCCCTGATAACCCCTCTGTCTTTTCCCAATTGACTTATTGATTCAAAAGAATTGGAGTTGGATATTCTTGAGCTAGGCAAGCCCTAAGACCCATTCATTCCTGTGTGTGAATCCTCATCAGCCCTCTGTTTCTTGGTAAGTGATGGACATTAGGGAACTGGTCAGCTTGCTGGTCCTATGGAGGTTGTCTACCCATTTCTCTGGGAGCACCCCCCTCCCCCCAAGTGGCTCCTATGAGCCTGCTGTTGCTAAATCCCAAAGGGAAGCATGCTTCTGCATGTTAGTTACCTCCTCAATAACTTACTGTGACTACACTACAGCAGCATAAACTTGGCCAGCTCAGTGCTTCACCAGGTGAATAACTAGTGCTGCTGCTAGGTGTCACCAAGCCAAAGCCACCTCCCTCCCCCAAAGATCACTAGTCAAGCTTGTGGCGCAGTAAAGACTTTATCACTCTATGCCACAGAACTTGGCCTGTCACCTCTTTTTAAGGTCTTCTGCTTCTGTTAGATCCCTCAAATCTTTCTCTTTTATCATAGTCATTCAGTCTGGAAATTTCCATTATTATCATCAGTTTTCTTGCACTGATCTCTTGTCTTTCCTATTCTGTTGTCTTCTTTCATTTCTTTGCACTGCTCATTTAAACATGTCTCCTTATCTCACTTTACTATTTTCTAGACTGTGACTTGAGGTTAACATATTTTAACTATCTCCATTATTGTTTTCTTTCCTTGGCTATTTCTAAAGCCTCCATGGGCATCCATTTTGCCTTTTTAATCTTTTTTCTTTCTTTTTGGAATATTTTTGATGCCTCTTCCTAGACAATATCTTTACTCAAAGTTCGTCAGCTGCTCTGTCCATCAAGTCTAATCCCTTAAATCTGTTTTTCACCTCTATTGTATATTCAGTTGGAATATTGTTAATCTCCTATCTCACTAGCTATATGATTTTCTTGATTAATTTAATTTAATTTAATTCTAAAGTTTGCAGTACAAATCTTATGATTTGAGCCACAGGCATCTCCCATTCTTATTTTTGGTCACCGCATAGAACTCTTCCATTTATGAATGCAAAGAATATAGTCAATCTACTTTTATTGACCATCTGGTGACAGCCATATGTAAAGCTGTCTCATAGGCTGTTTATAGATTTTAAATTAGATCTTTTGGGTTCTTTGTAGGTTTGAGTAAGGTTGGACACATTTAAGACCAGTTCAGATGGGTACTAGCCACTTTAGACTGAAATTTCCTAAAAGGAATGATATTTTTCTACTGAAGTCATTATGTGTTACTTCCAAACTCTTGTTAAAGGTTTGTTGAAAAGTGGAGAAAGTCTGTATGTTTAAGTGACAGCAACATTAGAGTAGTCACTGCTACTAATCTGTACAACCAATTTCAGTATGATACTAGTCATGATGTCAGTTTTTCTTAAAAACATACTTTGATAACTTTTTTAACCAAGAGGAGCATGTCGCCTCCAAGTAATTGTTCTTGCTTTTCATCATAAAAATCAGTAGCTGTATGTGTGGTAACAGTAAAATGTCAACTTTTAGCCAAGTTTCTATCACATATTATTGGTTTTCCTTCAGTGGTCAGGTTCACATAGGTCTCATTTATTATTAACTGTGGCCCATATTCATAAGGATGATTTTCAGTGAACATTTAGGTGCTCAGATTGCTTGATATAGAGTATGGCAGTGCATTAATAGTAGGAGCAGTGGTTTTATGTGGCAGTGTCTAAGGGCCAGGATTTTAAAGAATAACTCTCACTGAATGAACTTGAGTGCCATCCAGAACAAATAATGTATACTGATTTTATACTTTATTTTGTAGTGAGGATATATATGTAGAATGCTAATGACAAATCAGTAATGTTTGTGGCTACCCAACTTAATTGGGGTAAATATGTGTACCACCATCAGTCCTAAGCAGCAGTAGGAGGAACACTGTGGTCATTACTTGCATATATATATATATATATATATATATATATATATATATATATATATATATATATGTGTGTGTGTGGAGTTTGCTTTTGTAGGACATCACTATTATGGAATGATATTGTAAAGCCTTGAAGAAAGATATAACAGAGGACTAGTATAATAAGTGTATACCTTAGATGAGTATTATCAGTCATATTGCATTTAATGTCATATTGTACAATCTGTGCGGTTAGTACTACAGTTTAGTATTGTGATGATACTTTTTTAAACAGGACACATCTTTATTAAATTATTACTTATGACATAGACAATTTTACATTTATATAAATGAAAACAAACCATATTGACATATTTTTAGTTGCAAATATTATACTTCACTTATAATCTATCCAGTCGTTGTCAGTCCGACAGTACATAGCTCATTCAATTCCTGTTTTCTTTTAAACCTTGCTCCTCTTCTGCATGTATTGTTCCCATAATTAGAATTTTTTATTCAATTTGCTCCTTCTATATTCTACAGATTCCACTTCCAGTTATTTTCTCGCTTTTACTATATTCACTACTTCTAGTACAGTTGTTTTAGACTTTGATTTCCATTTCCTAGTAACTGTTTTTCTGACAGACACATAAATTAAACTCAGCAAGGCCTTACTATGTGTAGGCAATTCTGAATCTGTATCACAGCTCAAAAAAATAATTTCCTTAGCTACACCAATTTGCTCACCCATCATTTATGATAGAGTAGTCTGCAAGGAATTTCTAAAGTCTCCCAGCTCATTACACTCCCAAAAATATGTTCCCAATTAACTCTTTCTTCCCTATCACACCTCCAACATTTGCAATCTACCTGAGAAAATTTTCTTTTAAGTCTGCTTGGGGTATAAAAATACCTATGCAAACACTTCCAAGCAAAGATTCTAAATCTTGTAGACTATGTTGCATATTTAGGAGCCATACATATATACCCCATTGTGAATTGCTTATCAAATCTCCCTTCCCAATCCTTTCTAACCTCCTCTGATTGATTTGTATAGTTTTCATGCAATATTTTATATGCCCTAATAATTATCGTTTTTCAACAGAAGCTTCTGTTCTAGATTCTACTAAAACCTCTACCAGTGCTGGTCTTTTGCTTAGGATCCCCCTATTTCTTTTTTTTTGCCTATGCTCGGATATCAGTTCTTGATAGGGAAGGCAATCTTTGGCCTGTGGTCCAAATTAATTCTCGGCCTCTTTCAATTCTATTACTTTTCCCTCTCTAATTATTTGCTCCCAATACCTCGGTTTTGTTCTTGTCACATTTAGTAGTATGCTTATTCAATGTGCTGTTAACATCTTTAACATTTATTGAATATATATGTTCTTTAATCCTTTTTTCCAGGATACAGGTTGTCACCCAATATAAAATGCTTGACATCCTGAGCACAGCCCTATATACACTACCCCTATAGACTTACAACTATACATTTCTGAAATTTGTATGGTATAATTTATGTGGTCTAGGCAAATGTATGGAATTTCATAAATAAATCTGCAAATTCTGTAGGTTTCACATTTAAACATCCCTTTTTTTTTCTTTTCAGTAAAAGGTGGTGCAACTTTAGTACTATCTTCTTGCAACTTAGCCTTGAAGCAATTGCTTCTTTTATATACAAGGCCATGTTTTCTCCCAATGGTTTTGAACACTTCTTCCCTTCTAAAACCTTCCAATTAGTCAAAATAACAACCCTGACAACTTGACTATCTACAGACATGTCCAGCATGAATGCTGTTTTTTGTCCAAGCCAGCTCCACCATGATTTTCTCCATAATTTCCCTGAAATATTTTTTCATTCCCAAATAATATACGTTTAAATAAATTATCCCTTTTGTCGCTTACTTCAGCTTCCACCTTACATACAACTTTCTGGTTATATCCTCTCTGAGTAAACACAGAAATAATACTTAATACTTCTTTTTTATACTTACACTTATCCATGGTCATCCTGAAGGCCCTAATGAACTGCTCCCTTTGGATGTTTTTCTTCATAAAGTAAGGGTGGCTGCTCTTAAAATGCAAATAACTGTTAGAGAACATATCTTTCTGATAAACATTACTATCTAGTTTCTTACTATTTAAATCCCAATTTATGATAACCTCCAAAAAATGAACATTTAATCCTACTTCACCTAAGGCGAATTCAAAATATTCTGAAATCTCATTTAGTTGTTCAACAAATCTATCACATTCTGCCTGAGTACCATTCATAATAAAAAAACAGGTCACTGACAAATCTCCTATAGACTATTATTTTATCAATGGACTCGTTAGTGGTTAACACATTTGTTTCCCACCACCCTGGTACGAGATTTGCAAAAGCCGGGGCCACTACTGACCCCACTGCAACACCTTTGACCTGTCTGTAATATTTTTTGTTGAACAGGAACATCTCGAAAAGTAAACAGTACGGAGAAATGTTACCATTGGAAAAATTAGTGTTTTTAGTCAAAATCTTCCTTAGGCTGTCAACCCCCTTAACCTGTGGGATGCTAGTAAATAATGAACATAGGTCAGTCGTAACCATATTGATATTGGTGTGGTTATAATCATATGTTTTGTGAAATTGACATAATTTGTCCAAAAAATCCCAGGAATCTCTTATATATGATGACAGTATCTGAACTAAAGGATTTAAAATAGTTTCAAGAAATAAAGATATTCCTTCTGCAATATTATTTGGGGCTGAGACAATTGGCCTAAAAGGTGTTATTTCTTGTTTTTTGTGGATCTTAGGGATGCCAAATAAAATACCAATCTTCAGGTTATCCACTCTTAAAAATCACAAATTTTAAATCATTGCTCATTACTAATTCATACAGTGCAGAATAAATCCATCTATAACCTCTATGTATAACATATAAAGTAACTTCATTATATTCGTCTCTGTTTAACATCTTGTTCACGGCATTAGTATAAATATCAATATCTTTTACTTTCAGTCTTTTATCAGTTGTCATCCCAATATAAAATGCTTGACATCCCGAGCACAGCTCTATATACGCTATCCCTACAGAGATACAACTATACCTTCCTGAAATATGAATACTCGACTACTCTCTAATACTGTACTGTTATTTTGTTCTACTGACTAATGCATGAATAGTTTCCTTTTATAGTTGAGAGATGCATGCTTACTGTTATTTAAGAATATGGAACTGTTGCTTTGTGCTACGGAATAAGGCATCCACACTTTTCTTTTACAGTTGCGATATACATGCTCAGTTTGATACAGTTGTTTAAAATACTAAATAATCTGTCTTCTACTTTTAATGCTACAGTTACAGTACTGCTCTGATGCATTCATATCACATGCTTCTTGCATCCTTGCCAATCTCACGACATGGGTCCTCACATTAAGAGCTCTCTCCATGGCAGCTGTGGAAAAAACAGAACAGAATACTATTATGAATACCAGTCTTGATTTTATTCAACTTTTAACTCTCACAAGTAGTTACTGTAATTGATATATACACATCTGTGGGGTGTCCTCCTTCTTATTCCTCCTGAGGTCAAAGTTACTAATGTTATCCCTCTTTTTTCTCTCACCCTAACCCTTATCTTCTCTTTTTTCCCCCACATTACAGCAGGGTAAGCCAGTCCCACAGGATCCTCCTGCCCCCACTCAACTGACTACAGATCTGCTGCCTAGACCATCTGGGACGCAACCTGGCGGCACCCCCTCTGCTGCCCCTGCACTACTTGGGCTGTCAGGTAGTTCTGCCCTATAGGATAGGCCAGTGGTTCCCTCTGGGAGCAGTGTTGGAGGTTGTAAATTCATCACCTGTGACAAACTACCAGAGTTGGTGTGTAGAATTGTGCCCTGCACTGTTGATGCATGCCTATCCCAGATGGAGTGCCTGCTCTCTAATCTCATACAACAGACCAGAAAAAAACACAGACATCGGGCACTACAGCCAGAAGTGCAATGAGGGGACAGTGATAACAGTCCAGTGGGTGAATGCTCGATTCTCACTGTCCCCCAGCTTGATCTCCATGGGTCCTCAATGTCCCCACCCTCACTCCAACCATGATGCTCATGCACCTCCTGTGTCCTTCACGATCCCTGTATCTTGTCTTGTATGTCCTGTCTGTCTGTGATTGCTTCCTCACCCTACCTCACCCAGACATACCTATGTCCCTCCCCAACATTCTTCTCTCTCTAAAAAATGAGGCATCTGTCCCACAAAAAAAATGTCTCATACATAGCTCTCCATTTCGCAAATGTATCTTCTTGACACACTTGATTCAGCCCAACATTATTGTGCTGTGATCATGACAGTCCAAATTCAGGTAATATTCTGCATATATGATCATTTTTTGCTGCTGAAGAAATGGATAGCTATGGTTCTTGACTGCATCCCTCCAGCACCTTCCTGTCCTGCTTTCACTTTGTTTTTCCCCCTGCTTGCTCCCCATTTCATCACTTAGCTATCTTCCCCATTTCTTTTCTTTAAAGAATTACTGTATGATGGCGCGCATTGCACACCAATGTGCAGCAACAGTAAATGGCAGCAATATATGTAAATGTACTTAAAAGTACCATTGACACTTGTAAAAGTACTACCTACACTCATATTCAAGCCCAGTAACATCTCCCTCCAACAACAATGTGTTAACACCTTCTGAAAACAGAGTTAGTTAAGAAGCACATAGATTTTATACAATCAACAGTAACTGTCACAGTTTAGCAAGGATTTCCCTTTGTACTCCCCATGTGCTTGGTCCCCATATCACTACTGTCTTATCTTCCCCATTAATTTTGTATAAAGCTTTATTGCGCAATCCCCATTAATGTTGTATAAAGCATTATTGCATGATGGCTATTTATTGTTTATAAATCATTATTGCTCAATGGTGCGCATCATGCACCACCAGTAAGCAACGGTTATATAAAAGCAGTTAACTCTATTACATACAGCTATATTCAGAAGCAGTACCATCTGGCCCCAAAAAGGAATGTATCAATGCATTAAGTGAATTGATACCTGCAGCCAAAAAGTCAGTTAAGTAGCAGATGTATGCAACAGCAGTTAAGTCTGCAGTTGCTAGTCAATCTCTAAAATACACCTGCTACTCAATTGAGTCTGTGGTACCATCTGTTACTGCACTGATCCATTGCTTTTTGGGGCCCAGATGATACTGGGTTTGAATCGAGGTGTATGTTAATCCCATTTCTTTTCTTTAAAGCATAATTGCGAGATGGTGACCATCACGCATCAAAGTGAAACAATGTGGAATGGCAGTAATATATGTAAATATAATTAAAAGTATTACAGAGACTTGAAAAAGAACTACCTACACCCATAACTGAACCTAGTAACATCTGCCTCCAACAACAATGCATTAACACGTGTGTCCACAGAGTCAGTTAATTAGCAGGTATATTTTAGAGACTCACTGCTTTACTATGTGCAATCCTGCTGGTCATTGCACTATCAAAATCTGTACATTTATGTTGTATTACTTTTGTTTACTATCCATTTCTTCTTTATGACTTATAAATACATGTGAAAACATTAACAACTAAGGGCCCTATCTAACTACACAAAGTAATATGAACTGATGTGTGATTAACAATGCACATCAATCTGTTAACATGCAGAAATACAACTAATAGCCCATATGACTAACAAGTGTTTTGTGCAAGGCTAAGGAAGGCATCAGAATGGACATTATCCACAGGAACATAGGTGACCTTCTATCCACTTGAGCTGACCCACGTAAGCAGTGAGCAAACTTGAGCCACATTTCTGAAGTGTGATAGTTGGTATGGAGTCTCTACAATATACCTGCTAAGTAACTGACTGTGTGGCAGCATGTGTTCATGCACTCAGTGCAGTAATACCTAGGTTTTTGGTCTACATGGTACTGGTTTCAAATACAGCTTTATCTAACACTTGTTACTGCTTTTTGCTGTTGCTGCTCATTGGTGTACGATGGGCACCACTGCGCAATAAGTCTTTAAAAAAAAGAAATGGTGAATATAGAAAAGTGGTGAAATGGGAAGCAAGCAAGGAGAAGAACAATGTGAAAGGATGGTAGGAATGCGCAGGAGGGTGGTAGGAAAGAACCATACCTATCCATTTCAACAGTAAAAAACTGATCATATGTGCAGAATATTAGCTGAATTTGGACTGTCACGCCCAGAGAGAGGGGTGACCACAAAACATTAATGTTGTATAACCAGTTGGACTGAATCAAGTGTGTCATGAAGACAAATTTGCAAAACGGAGAGCTATGCATGGAACAATTTTTTTGTGGGACAGGAGCCCTTTTTTGTTTTTGTTTTGAGGGAGAGAGGAATGATGTGGACGGGACTTAGGTATGTCTGGGTCAGGTAGGTTGGGTAGGTGAGGAAGCAACTGTAGATAGGAAGAACATACAAGACAAGACACAGGAGGTAGGTTAACACCATGGTTGGGGTGAGGGTGGGGACATCATGAACCCATGGACATCAAGCTGGGTGACAGTGAGAATTGAGTCATCACCCACTGGATTGTTATCACTGTCACCTCAGTCTGCATCTCCTTCTTGTGTTATTAAGTACAATGATGGAGAGTAATGTCTCCAGCTGGTGTAGGTATGCACCAACTGTGTGTCGCACAATCCTACATACCAACCTTGGCAGTCCATCGCAGGTGATAAAATTGCCACCTCTGCCACTTCTCCCAGAGGGAACCACTAGCCTAGCCTGTGGGGCAGAACTACCTGAGGGGCCAGGTAGTGCAGGGGCAGCAGAGGGGGTGCTGCCAGGTTGCATCCCAAATGTGCTGGGCCTCGGTGCTGTAGCCTGTAGAGTGGGGGCAGGAGGATCCTGTGGGGCAGGCTACCCCTCTGTGCTGTGGGGGAAAAAAGAGAAGGGTAGGGGTGAGAGGAAAAAGGGAGAACATTAGCAACTTCATATGTGACATACAATGCACTGAAACAATTATTTGACTCTATTCTGTTACCTTTACTTTTAAGACTACCAACTCCTAACAAATAACTTTTTTTACTTTTAAGACTAAACAGCTCATAACAGATGCACACTATACTACAGATTGCAGCAATCAATCCTCATTGTGTGCATACACTGCACATATGTGAGTTCCAGTTTTACAGACTACAGTTTACAGCAGGCCATCTGTGCCACCGCTGTACAGGTTTGAACATACCGTATAATACTAATGACAAATTAACAGTATTGTATTGCTGGGAAGTGTGGTATGTGAACCCACAACTTCTGACTGCTGTCTAATACTGTATGTTTGGTTTGGGTTACAGCCTAATGCATGCATGCTTGCTGTTACAGTTGAGATATGCATGCTCACTTTGATACAACTGTAGAGGATGCCCCCCGAAAAAAATCTTAAACCTTTAGTGCTACAGTAACAGTACTGTTCTGCTGCATACATACCACATATTTCTCTCATCTGTGCCAATCTAGTGGCATGGGTTTGCACATTCAGTTCTCCGTCTGTGACAGCTGTGGAAAAAAACAGAACAAAACAGAATACTGTTATGAATACCAGTCCTGACTATATTCAGCTTTTAACACTTATAAGGAGTCTCTGTAATAGATACTTACACATGTGTGGGGTGCCACCAGTCCTATAATCCTTGATCCAGTGTTCAAGGGTATCCATCTTCCTCCTCCAGAGGTTGCTGTAGTGATGTCTACATTGCTCACCAGTGCAGGGGGTACTGGTAGCACTGGTCAAAGCCCGGCAAAACTATTCCATGACTCTGACTTGTAATCCAAGCCACAATAGTCCCTTTGCAATAGCCTGGGCCCATGTTCATTCACTAGGAGTCCAACAAACACTTTGGACTCCTGGACCACCCCATCTTTTAGCGCAGAATCTCAATCCCTCTCCACAACTGCCTACCATGCATACCACAGATCAAGACCAATGTAGAATGATATTTTCCTGCCAGTTACAGATATCTTGCTTACTGGGAATGCGTACTTTTTTGTTTTGCAACATTTAAAACTGTTGAGCATCACTTAGCATTGTGCAAACAGAGTGCTTGAGGGTGTGCACTGCCGGCAACTTGCTTAATATTAACTAAATGCAACCAGTTTCTACTTGTGCACTCTAGTGCTTCACGCAAATGAGATGAGCACAGTAAAAAAAAGGAGAAATAGTTGAACTAAAGAAAAACAATCTATGACAAACAAAGCAGAAAATGTTCGTATACATGAGATATGTCTACATAGGTTTGGATTTCAACTCATTCCAATACACCTTCAGAAAACAGGATGTGTGCCTTATCTCTCTTTGCCACACAAACAGATTTGCAGCAAAGAACTGAGGTCATTCCTCACACAACCAAATGCAACTGACTGTACACTGATATCAAGGCATAAACTGTTATTTGTACATTTATTATATTTAGTATATTTTGATGTAGTGCAATTAGTGATCACACAACCTGTTATAATTATTGCTTGCAAATATGCAGCTATGCCTTACTTTTCTGTGTTTCTTGGTCATTCATCAGTGAGGATATTACCTGGGAATAATAACTAAAGGGAATATTAGGTGATATAAACAAGCATAGACTGCTCTTTTGTGGGGGGGGAGCAAAGGTGAGTTCCTACATGCAAGGGCACACTGTTCTTTCAAGGGGGAGCAAAGCTGAGTTACTGTTATGGCACAAACAAGCACAGTGTGTTCCTTTGAGGCAAGCAAAGGTGAGTTACTGCTATGGCACAGACAAGAATATGTTGCTCTTGTTACTGTCCTTGTTTTGCATCATGCCTGTTGTTTGATCTTGTGAGGTTGTGAAGTCAGAAACTGCAATGTGTCTCATTACTTTCTAATTTCTCTCTTTAATAATTTTCCATTACAAATGTATGTTGTTAAACTGAGGGCATGCAGTGATCATCATTACTTTGGAGAGGTATGACTGTGAATCTTTGATGTGTGAGGCCTACTGCTTGCTAATGGACACATATAAATCAAATAAGTCTCTCCTGTCACATGTTAAGGTAATTTCTGTATAAATCTCCCACCTTTGACTTGCTTACTGTACCAAGTGATGAAATACAAGGATATGCCATGATATTATTAAACAAGACACTCCAAGTTCAGGACTTAACTTGTAAATTCAGCAGTTGCCACAGTGTTAGTTCAGGGCTGACTCTGTCTGATGCAAGCAATACACAGCCAATGCATGGGAAGATAAAGCTTGTGTGAACTGCCTGGCATCAATGTTACTATATGTATGTAAGTAGGAGGAAGGTTTTAGGTCCCTAGGTGGTGAGTGAGTGTGCTATACATTGTCTCAGCCAGTGTAAGGACATACTGAGCACTCATATGTCTACCTAAACCCACAGCAGCTGGTGGCTCCCCCTCTGCTATAAATGCAAACAGTGGCAACAAATATGAACTTTAAATGAAGAACTCTATGGAAAAGAAAAAGAAACTGGAGTGTTGTCATACAATCCTAAGACTGGAATATCATGGTGTGACCTGTTATGTGCACCAAATGTTTGGACTTGAAAATCTTGTAAGAGACATGTCAGAAAGTAATTGTACACACTGTAGTTTCTTACCTCACAACCCTCACGACAGCATCCAGTATAATACTGTAACATTCTGACACTATCAAATGTGGAACTTTCCAAGCTGAATATAAGTTAAATGAACAATGACCAGTAAAATACCACAAATGCATATATACTAAGCTGTGAGTTAGCTATGCACCCTGAACATCAGATAGAAAGCCTTTGTCTCCCTGAATCCAAAATACAGAAAAACAGGGACATGGCACAGTTATCATCACTTGCACAGGGTGTTGTGGTGTTCATTACAGAGAGAAGTTGCAAAGTAATGATACACATTGCAGTTTCTGACTTCACAACCCTTACAACAGCATTCACTATAAAGTTGTGACATGTGGATGCTATCAACTCTCTCTAAATTTCCAAGGGCAATATTAGTCACAGGTACAATGAACATTTCTACAACAACAATGCAGCAGTAAGTTAGCTATGCACCCTGAGCATCAGACACAGATTTTGTATCCCTGAATCAGAAAGGTAGAACACAGGAATATGGCACAGTTATCATCACTTGCATAGGGTGTTGTGTGAGAAGGCATGAAGCCTAGGCTGACACAGGAGTTTGGTGAGTGTATGTGAGTACAAAGGAGAAGAAGGCATTTATCTGGACAAAAAAATGGGCAGTGAGACAAAATAAGTAACTGTTGTGTGTGTGTGTGTGTGTGTGTGTGTGTGTGTGTGTGTGTGTGTGTGTGTGTGTGTGTGTGTGTGTGTGTGTCTGTCTATAGGGGTCCTCCAAGTGAAATTGGCTTGTGAGCGTGTGCATGAACACAGCCATGCAGGGTGCTAGCTCTACACTGTGGTGTGTTGGACAGTTATGAGCTGTGCATCACAGATGTGGCAGTTATCTATCTCTAAGAGAAATCACTGTAATCTAAGTCTTACTTACAGAGCCAGACAAGTGCTGATGAGAGGATATTGTCAGATCCAAAGACAAAAACAAAATGCCCAGACTCACTCTCTGAGATAGTTATTAAGTTACTATCAAACATGTCTGCTGGGTTATCTCAGATTACATCAATATTTGTCATCTCTGTGTCAGAAATACATATTTTTCAGAAGTTTGCCTGGAACTGGAAGTCATTAAACAGTTAAACACTTTTACCTTTAAAACCTGTAATCATTTCTGTTTGCAGACAATAAAAATAATTTCTAGCTGAAGACATTCTGTCTCCTACCTGAGATAAACACCTTTGTAAACAATTCACTTATTTTCTTACAGTTTGCAAGTTAACTCTGTTCTTTTCCAGTAGGGTACACTGTGGTTACATTCCTGAAGCTCAGCACATAACATACAGTTTAATACACACTTCTCCACCAGCAGTTTAATACACACATAATATATAGTTCTTTTACATTTGTAAGACAAGCCTATGGATCATATTAATATTCACAAATGACACTGAATTATTTACAAAATTCTAGCTAGCTGGACTGGCAGCCTTCACAGTTGTCATCCATGACTATGTGAACTGGCTCTGTCAGGAGTTACACTGGCACAATGACATCCAGGACCATGCTCAGATGCAGTGCTGCTAACTGAACATGACTGCTGTCTGCTGGATGAGCTCCCTTCATGGGAACACCCAGGACCATGATCCCATGGCCTGCCATGTCTGGGTGTGGACAGCACACTCACTAATGGAGCAGTGGAAGTACATCCACTATAGCAGCGTAATCAAGCATGGCTAGATTGGTTATTATCAAATGTTGTGGTTGACCTACACCCAAGTGGACGGCATTCCCTTCCCAGCAGATGTTCCATCACAGACACTGCTCGTTCCATGACAGACACCCTTTGGAACATCACAGATACCCCTCGATCCAACATGTCTTGTATCTAATCCACTGAATCAGCCACACAACAGAGGCAGTCATGCATGTCAGCCTGAGCCACATCTACAACCTTAAGCATTTGCTTGGAGCACCTATAGGTAGGTACTAGGCTATCAGCCCTGGGGCCTATACAAGCCCAGCCAAAATGGTACCCTGGCTTTTGCCACCCAAGAAAATTATTTTCCTGTGCCACTGTCGAGCAGAGCCACAGAGGTGATCCCCGGGGTGAATTTCCTATTTCCCATCCAGTCTTTCCTATTTCCCATCCAGTGGGAATGTACCTGTACTTCCATAATGGCCCTAAATATATGTAGAGTGGCACAGGAAGTGACATTTGCACCAGGTGGAGGAGGGACAGCAAGGGCCCCTCAGAGCACCCCCATCAATCCTCCTGCGTGACACCTTGCCCACACTTTGGCTACATCTAGACTCAATGGGCACTGACACCACAGTAGACACACTTCCCTGAGCAGTGTCCTCACCCTCCACCTGTCCAATATCTGTGGGCCCAGTGGACTGGGTAGGCGTAGGCCTACTGGCTGTGTACAATGTAAATACAGGGGATGGCAGTATGCCAACCTCTGTGTCAGATTCAACCTCTGCACCCCATGACTCTACCTCGGGTTGGCTACCATCATCATCAGAGTCTGCTGAGACACTGATATCAGGTGGCATAGGGACCCCAGTTCCACTGTCAGATTCACCTGTGATAAAAAACAAGAAAAACAGGAATACATTAATACCAGCATTATAAGAGCACAATATATATATATATATATATATATATATATATATATATATAAAACAAAGTAACACTGCTGCCACTATTACACACAGTCCGGCAATGCACACAACATGCCTGAGATCAATATCACACACTATAATACTTGCTTAAAGTGATCAGCATTACTAACATCAAACTAATTGGCTTACCAACTGCAGAAGGCAAGTGTTCCTGGAGGCCTGATGGTCCTGAAAGAAGTTAAGCAAGAGGTAAGGGCAACAACATCACAATCAACAGTAACACAGTCATTAATACATTTGCCCCTTTATAGTTGCAGTAAACACCCATTTAAACAAGAATGTGGCTGATAACTCCAAGCTAAGCTTATACCTGTAGCAATTTTCAATCCCCCAACAATCAAGCAAATACATGCGATACATATTTAACTTAATCATTTAAATTCTTTAACTATGCAACAGTATTCAACTGTTCAGATAACAAGGCCTACCTGGAAGCTCTTCCTGGGATGTGGTTGGTATCTCTAAAAGTGCTCTCACATCCAGCACATTTTGGTACAGCAATGTCCTGGGAGCTCTCTGTGTCCTTTAGGTTTCCTAGGAACTGCTCACTGAGGGTCAGTGGTGGTTCCCTAAATGGGCTTCCACCTGTAATCAACAAGTTACAGCCTACTGCAGCTGCTTGCCATCTTGCAGAGATGATCAAATTAGTGGCCCTGTGGCGTACCTGTTCATCGCTTTGTCCGTGGCCACCCACAGGCTTCAGATCTGCAACAATTTGCTGCCATATTTGCAGACAAAGGGCTATTTCTCACATTCTCCTGTGAAGTAGGAAGATGCCATGTTGCTGTAAACCATCAATGATAACTTGTTTTTTGGCATCTGTAAATGGTCTTTGGTGTGGATTGAGGTGTCTCCCTGCCATTATTGTAAGTGTTCTAAAAGAAAACAGATGTATAATACACATAAGTATCACATAACTACAAAATAAGTGTTTACAGATGCAACATAAAAGGTAGACAGTTACTATTTTTTTATTTTATTTATTTTATTTTACATTTGTTGACCAGGCTAGTCCAACTGGATATATGTCCATTTTCAGCAGAGGCTTGGGGAGAAAATCTCCAACCAAAGACATGATAGCTTATTACATTTCATTACAGTTATACATGAAAGTACATAATAGGTCATTGCTTTTCTTTACACTTATACATGAAAGCTACATATAGAGAATTCATTTGAATAATACAACAGGTAAATCATATACAATGACATAAGTTTGACATGTTAATGCACACTCTATTCATGGACTAACAGTGACATACATACTTAGTACAGTAAAGAGTTTAATTTGACCTAGAGATAAAGGAAGAAGTTAGTCAGGGTAAGTACAGGGGCATAACCAACGTGTACTGAGGTATTGTTTCAGTTTGTTTTTGAATAGTGTTATTGAGGAAACCAAAGTAAGATCAGGAGGCAGTGAGTTTCAGGTTTTTCCAATGGAGTTAGAGAACAAGGAGTCACTGGCTATGTTGCTTGTTTTGACTATTTGTACTAGTAATCTGTTGGATGAGCAGGGGGTCTTAAGATTGTTGTATGGGGTGATAAGGTTATTAAGTATGGGAGTGTTGTCAGGCTGATACAGAATCTTATGTGCAATTAGTATTTGGTTGTATTGGAGTTGGTTAGGCAATTCTAACCATCCTAACTGAACCAAGTTATGACAGTGGTGGGTTTTGTATGCAGCTCGAGTGGCAAATCTGGCAGTGTTATTATAGGAGTTTGCCAATTTGTTGAGGTCATTTTTACTCAAGTTTGTAAATATGGGGGAGGCATAAAGGAGAGTAGAGAGTAAGTGGGTATGGGCAATAGTAGTCCTAGCTGATGGGGTAAGGAAGGGATTAATCCTATATAGGGAGCCAAGTTTTTTGTTGACTGTTTTTATAATATGGTTAATATGCACTTCAAACTTAAGGTTGTTATCAATTAATACCCCTAGTAGTTTGGCAGAGAGATCAGGAGATATGATGGTGCTGTTGTTTGATTTAACAGTAAAGGTAAGTGGGGAGGATCTTTGAGTTGGAGATAATAGTAATAGTTTTGTTTTCTTAAGATTCAATATGATGCAATGGCTAAGAAGTCAGTTTTCAACTACGTTAAACACATTTTGGGTTAGAGTCTGTAGATCAGAGGGGGAAGTGGCTGCGCATATTAATGTGGAATCATCTGCATATTGAATACAGATAGCTTGTGGAATGATTGAATGCAGGTCATTAATAAAAATAGACAACAGGAGAGGTCTTAATATGGAACCTTATGGAACACCAAGGGTAATGTGGAGGCGGGTAGATAACTTGTTTTCCCATAGTACAGCCTGCTGTCTATTATTTAAGATTGGAACCATTGTATAGCCAGCTTATCTTGAGAAAAAGATCTGAGTATGTTTATGAGTAGATTATGGTTTACCATGTCGAAGGTTTTAGAGAGATCAATAAAGAGGGCTGAGGAAAGAATGTTATTATTGCGATTTTTGTTAATGGTATCAGAAAAAGATAGGATGGCAGAGGTGGTGCTCTGAAATGGTCTAAAACTATGCTGAAAGTTGGCTAGTAGGTTGTTTTGGATAAGATAGTTTATCAGTTGTCTGTGTACACATTTCTCCATGATTTTTGCCAGGGGTGATAATATAGCTATGGGTCTATAATTTGATATTTCATTGGAGTTGCCACCTTTATGCAGAGGGATAATATGAGATATCTTCCAGATAGAGGGGATGGAACCTTCAGTTATAGTTCTATTAATCAGGATGGAGATGGGATACGCTATGGCATCTGCAGCTTTTTTGCAGATATTCTGCAGGTAGGAGATCGGCTGAGAGGGAGGTAGGTTTGTGTTTCTTAATCAGAGTACAAACAAGGGATGTGGGAACAGGTTGAAGGTGAAAAGAAGGTTGAGAACTGGGTATAGACGTAGTAGAACTTAAGCCATCAGGAGATAGCTGGTTGGCTAGAGACTGGATGGTCTCAGTAAAGAAACTGTTAAAGGTATCGGCGACTTCTTTAGGACTATTGTGGTTAGTGCCTGAGGGGGTTGAATGGTGGATTGTCCAGGGTGTAGGAGTTTATTGATGCCTGCCCAGAACTTTTGAGGTTTGTTTTGATGGGTTTGCTGTAGTTGATAGTAAAAGTTTTTTTATCTAACACAATGGCTTTTTTGTGTCATTTCTTAGCTGTCTAAATTTTATTTTCCCACTGGAGAATCATGAAACAGTCTACAGATGTGCTGTACTAACAACAGGCAGGATGCAAAACAAAGAATAAGAACAGCAACATATCCTTGTTAGTGCCATAAGAGTAACTCACCTTAGCCCCCACCCCCACAAAACAAGCAAATGACCCTTTTGGCTAGCAAAACATTTTTGAAATGCTAAAAGTGCTATCGAAGGATCGGTCCCTGAAACATATTTCTCACACAGTAGCCCTTTCAATGTATTTATATGTCTTGCCAATCATGTGTACCTATGAAATGGCTTGACAAACATGGCTATACCATCAGTACACTTCTAAGTAATGCATACAGATAACACTATAAAAGCCTGTGCTTCACATTCTTGTTAAATACATTCCAGCATATGCAGTAGGTAGGTGACAAAATGAAAACATACCTCCTAAAATGAAGTACTCCTCTGTACATATATATTGTAGAAAAAGCTTGCTATCACTGTTCTAAACATCTACAGCACTCCTGAACATCAGTTTTCCTAGCTACAGGGTGGCCTTTTTATATGATGCAGCTTAATACTGGATTGCAGCTATGAGTGATTACTGTTTGGGAGAAGGAGTTCACAACAGCACTGCAGGCTGCATTACTTCCACTGGGTGGGTCAATTTAGATCTAGAAAGTGTCTCTGGAGAGCCCACAGGCCTTTCTCATCAACATAACACAGACACTACAAAACATGTCATGATGTTTGTGATACTTTAAAAGACATGTCACTGCAATCTGCCTGGTATTGGATGAGGTCACATCTGCCTGGCCTCCAGCCCACTGTCTGACCATGCTCTGGTGGAATTATTGCATATCCATAACTAACATATAACTGATGACATCAGCAGAGTCTTTTGAAGCCAGACTAAGTTTCCCACATGCTGGTGTAAAATGCTCCTTGTTCTCTAACTCAGTTGGCAAAACCTGGAACTCACTGCCTCCTGATCTTACTTTGGATTCCTGCAACAGCTCAAACACACACACACACACACACACACACACACACACACACACACACACACACACACACACACACACACACACACACACACACACACACACACCAGTTGACTGCAGTGGGAATAGAACCCCTACCTAAGTACACAGATTACAGAACCAAGTGCACAAGTCTGCCTTTTACATGAGTGCAGGTGAACTTATAGCAGATGGCACCAGCAGGCCATGTGGAAGATAAGAGATTGGGAGGCTCTAGGAAAGGGATGGGTAGACATGAGCAACTATCAAAAAACTGGCCATCTATGCTAGTGGAGATGTAACTGTAGGATACCACATCTACTCTGCTGACTAGACACACACACACACACACACACACACACACACACACACACACACACACACACACACACACTCGACTGCAGTGAGAATTGAACCCCTACCTAAGTCCACAGACTACAGAACACAGTACTTAATGCAAGTGCCATAACGCAAATCTGATTTATACAAGAGTGCAGGTGCACTTATAGTAGATGACATCAGCAGGCCATGTGGTGCACAACAGCTTGGGAGGCCTGCCTAGGCACATAACATCATAGCATTATATGAAACTAGTAGTCTAACAGCAGTAATAGTAAGGCTGTTTAGAAGCCTAGCTGTGTAGCAACACAAGTACCCTTATTGAAATATAGTTGGATGCTTAAGTTTAGCAGAGCAAGGTTGTGAGCCCACCAACTAGCCCTGTCCATGATGGAGCACACAATATTATATATTACACTTTGTAGTGAGGTTGATATACATGTCGAAAAAGTACTGAAACACCAGTGTTGTAGTGCTTGGTGGTGTGGGGGGCCAACACATGTATGTATTGTAAATATATGCTATATAGGTAGATCAGGCCCTTGGCTTGCAATGTTTCCACATGTAGTTTTATGTCAGACAAAGGAAGTGGAGTATAAACACCACTAATAATATATATATATATATATATATATATATATATATATATATATATAAATATATATATATATAGGTTCATAGGTTCATAGACCCTGTATATATATATATATATATATATATATATATATATATATATATATATATATATATATATATATATATATATATATATATATATATATATGTGTACAGTCCCATAACGCAGTGAGCATCTGTTTGCGCGATGGTGAACAAAGTACACATGCGTGCGTGATACATCCATTTGCTCATAGATAAGCAGTGTGCAAACGTGAGCCGCAATGCAAATGTTTGATCATTCCATCTTTACTCCAGGCCTGGTTTTGTGATGCCCAAGAGCATTAATTCTATACATCCACTTTATATTTGTGGCTGTCTGCTTCCTATGTTTGTTCTGTTTCCTCAATGCAGCGCTTTACACAAACCAAATGAGCACAGCCAAACCTGTAATTTATTTGTTGTCTGGTAAAAGTAACAGGAATGTGGAACTGGAAAAAAAAGGAGAAACACATGAAATAAGGAAAACCAGTGTACAACATAAACAGTAGAACATGATAGTACACATGAGATATTTCTACATAGCTCAACATTTGAACTATCACACCAATGCAGCTTCAGAAAACAGAATGGATGCCTTATTCCTCTTTGCCACAGAAACAGCTTTGGAACAAAGAATTGAAGTTATTCTTCACACAATCAACTGCATCAGAATGTACATTTCTATCAAACCATCAGCTGAGATTTGTATATTTAATTCCCTATTATATTTAGACATAGTGCACTTAGTGATCCCACAACCTGTTATGATTATGCTTGCAAATATACAGCTTTGTCTTACATGTCTGTTTTTCTTGGTACTTCATCAGTTATGTGACCAGTAGTGTGAGACATGCAGGGTGTAAGCTATTCCATATCATTGGCCTTAAAATGTATGAGGATATTAACTGTGAGTTATATGATATGCATTTGCCAGCAACTGAAGGCCAGGTTGGATGGCAGAAGCAGGCATATACTGCTCTTTTAGGGGGAGTTTAGCTGAGTTACTGTTATGGCACAAACAGGGGAACACTGCTTTTTGGGGAGGCAAAGGTCAGTTACTTTTATGTCACAAACAAGCATAGCTCATTCTTTTGTGGAGGAGCAAAGGTGTTACTGCTGTGGCACAAACAAGGATATGATGGTTTTGTTATGGTCCTTGCTCTGCATCCTGCCTGTTGTTTGATCTTGGGAAGGGTTGTGAAGTCAGAAACTGCAATGTGCATCATTACTTTCTAACTTCTCTCTTTAATGATTTACCAGTACAAAGATAAGGTGCTAAACTGAGGCCATGCAGTGATCATCAGTATTATTGAGAGGTATGAGTGTGTGTATCTTTGATGCCTGAGGCCTACCGCCTAATACTGGACACCTATAAGTCAAATAAGTCTCTGCTGTCACACGTTAAAGTATTTTTCATACAAATCCATCAGTATTTACTTGATTACTGTACCAAGTTTAAAAATACAAGAATAAGCCATAATATTATTCAAGACTACAGTCTAGATTTAGGACTTATCTTGCAAATCCAGCAGTTGACACAATTTTAGTTTAGGGCTGACTCTGTCTGATGCAAGCAGTAAATAGCCAATACATGGGAAGGTAAACGTTGTGTGAGTTGCCTGGCATTAATTTTACGATATATGTGAGTAGGAGAAAGATATTAGGCACCTAGATGGTCAGTGAATGTGTTATGCATTGTCTCTTAGCCAAAGCAAGGGCAATCTGAGCACTCTTATGTTTGCCTCCAGGCACAGCAGCTGGTGATTCCCCTCCAAGTCCTCCTCTGACTGTGCCTATGGTGACCTAGGTAGTGGTGGGGTGATGTGTGTCCCTTCTCCTTGCTGATCCTGCTGCAGCTGTTTCCACAGGATCAGACTGTGTAGCATAGCACATACTGAGAAAACCTGTGTACATGTGCATGGATTATACTGCAGGGCTCCACCAGATGTATTTAGGCACTGGAACCATGACTTCAGCAGCCCAAACATACTGTATAATGTTTCTTGTTTGAGCATGTGCCTCATTATGGCATTCTTCCATGGCTGTGTGTACACTTCTGATGGGTGTCATCAGCTACGGTTCCACTGCATAGCCAACATCCCCCAGTAAATAGCCCTGTGGGATGTCCCCCCTATCAAACATCTGGTACAGCTGTGATGTGTGCCAGACATGGGAGTCATGATAACTGCCAGGGTTGCCAGCACATACATTTAAGATAATTCCCTGAGCATTGCACACAACTTGGCAGTTGATGGAGTGGTATCCCTTGAGGTTAATGTAGATTTTACTCTGCTCACTAGGTGGTGCCTTAAAGTATACATGAGTGCAATCTATGGCACCTAATACTTCACGGTAGTGCGTTATATGGTAGAACTGTCACATATTGCTGGCCCTCTCCTCAGAACTCCGGGGAAAACATATGTGCTCACTGGCATGTATGAGCATAACATCCAGGAACTGGTGGAGGATCCTGGCTGTTGATGCCTATGACACACCCATCATGTCTCCAGTTGGTCTTTGAAAAGTGCCTATAGCAAACATTCTAAGGGCTACACATACATTAGTTTCCACTGGGATGGGTTCCCCTCATTGGGCTTTGGGCCTGATTTGAGGGTGGCAGAGAACACAGAGTTATTGTAATGTGTCCCTGTCTACCCTGTAGTGCTCTACAATCTCCAGGTCATGTAGTATCTGATAAGTTACCCTGGGCCTGAACACTCTTCTCCTTCTTAGCCTAGGTCTATTGTCAACAGCACCTCTAACACATACAAATGGATCAAAGGTGCAGCAGACTCCAATGGTAATAATGTATTTAGAAAAAAAAAACAGAATGGAGGCTACATGGATGCTTTATAGCTTGTTGAATAGCTCCACTGTGTTGGCTTGGTTCATTAAAATGCAATTCACCTGCTTATGCTGTCATTATCATTTATTAAATACACTTACTGCTTGCTCATAAGTGCACTATGCGCACCTCTGCACACCAAAATCCAAAATTAAAATAAAAAATAAAAAATGAAATCAAAATCAAAATAAGGTAAGAACAGGCAAAATTGGTATTACTTTCCTCTGTTCTTGTGATAACACACAAACATGAAGCACAAAAAGTGAAGGAAAGGTTGCACACCCTGCACTAAAACCCAGAACCATGTATACTCTAGCTCTACACATATGCGTGCTGCACAGGAATAGTTACATGGCAAGCAGAATGAAACCTGCCATTCATTCCTCCATTTGCAGTGACTGTGCTAAGTGCCACATTGAGCAAACAATGATGAAAATAAACACAATTACTTAAAGCAGACAGAGACAACACATTTTAACATAAAATTCAGAGGATGAAACAGAACTTATGCATTGTGCACTGCTTACATGCACTTTAACCCTTCACAGACCTACATGTACACCTCTGTAAGTATTACCAGTCACCCCCCCCGAAGTCATCATTTACTGCTGACATCCAGTGAAAACATACACCAAGGAAATACCTACATGGAGTGAACATCCCTACATGGTTACTATTTAGACATTCTAATAAGTTTTGACCTCATTTGCATCTTCACCATGCTGACAGCCCTAAATCTACACAGTTGGTAACCGTGTAGGCAGGGTAACTGAAGGGGAGCCCAACATTGTAAACACGAGGGATGGTATTATTTTGTTATATATTGACACAGAAGAATACAGTTTTAGATAAAATTTGACTGTATTCCATTGGCTACATACTGCATATGTTTACATGACAGTATAAATAGTCTGTTTCATTGGGGTGACACTTTTAGCTGTCTACATTACTTACAAGTATATTCTTAATTCGGTGGTGGGAGAGCGAAGCTGCACTTATGTTACAGCACTTAAAAAGGATTGTTGCTATTGTTACTCTACTTTTGTAGCATCCACCCTGTCTAATAATGTCATAATGTGTCTGCTGTTACATGTTAAGGTTAGTTCTGTACAAATCTCAGAACTTTTACTTACTCTTGTTTCCATGTAGACTCCTTTCTGTGGCTGTACTTGAAAAGCTTTCGAATACACGAGCGACATGAACACAGAGTCTACACAGTTGGTTTACAACTTGTTGACTCACTCCATGGTGTTGTTTTCTTCATTAACATAGAATTCAGCTACTTATGCTGTAATTAGCATTCCAAGGAAGTTACGTTGTTTGCCCGTGAGCATACGCATCTACATGGAGTTTAGTGAATCTAAAAATATTCGCTGCGCGACATGCACACGGTAAAAAATTACTGTGTAGGCTCTATTGAATCCCCCAATTTGTTTTCTGTTGTTGAACAAGATCCTTTTGATATGAGAAGGGGCTGTTACAAAAACAGACTAAAGATTAGTGAAACTGAATGGTAGGTCAGGTTAAATGCAGACAAGTTCCCTCTACTCATTGAAACCATTAATATAAAATGCTTTTTAAAAGATAAGAGACTGAAGGTTAATAAGTAGGGAATTTAGATTAGATAGTTCTGAAAGATTTAATTCATGTATTTTTGAATTTTCATAATACTGTGTTATTAACTGTCTTTGTGGTCCTTTAACATTTAATTGGTAGCTAATCGAGCTTGTTATTTTATTGGTTCATGCACTATTTAAATACTGTGTTTTAGAGTGGATTTATTGTTTTCTGATGAAGTAATTCTGACAAAAGCATTCAAATAAAAAGTTTTTAACACTAATACAAGTCTTTTAATTTGGTCCACTACATCTAACAGTGGTTTTTGGAGTTTACTTTGAATTATAGCTTAATTCTTGTGCTTTATATAGGAGCCATAACTATGTAGCTCTGAAATACCCCTTCAAATCAGGTAATCCCAAACACTTTGTTCTTTTGGAAGGATCAACTTATGTCACTTGATTCCTGCCCTTTTCCCCTCCCAGATACAATCCTTCAACCCTTTATTAATTGCTATCCACAACTTCTCCTCTGATTGATAAAAATATTCCTGACCTGTGTATAAAACTAAAGGGACTAAAAACATTTTCACTGCTTGTATCTTGCTATCCATATCCACAAAACAGAACTTCCAATTTCTCAGTTGTTGTATTATCTTTTGTTTAGTCTCTTCCCACATATCTTTAGCTGTCATAACAGAATCTTTTTTAATCCATACTTTTAAGTACTTCATTTTATCATGTTCCCATAAATATGGGTGTTGCTGAACTAATTTGTGTGTTGGTAGATAATTTACAGCTGTTGCCTTGGTTTTATCTTCATTAATTTTGTATTCCAAAAGATCTGAAACCATCTCAGAATGTTCCACAACACTTAAATGTTGTTTCTGGTTTTATCAGGTATAAAACAATATCATCTGGAAATAAAGCTAACTTTTCTTGACTGCCATCCTAATTATATCCTTGAATTTCTGACTCCCTTATTTTCTTTACCAATGGTTTTAAATATAACACAAATAAAGGGGAAAGAGGACACCCTTGTCTGCTGCTTCTTCTAAAATAGAACTTATCAGAGACAAACCCCACCACTTTAATTTTTGTCATCGATCCCTCATATATCCTCCTAGTCAACCTTATAATTTTACCAGGGAATGCAAATGCTTCCATTGTCTTATTCATAAAATCCCAGCTTACTCTGTCGAAGGCCTTCTCTGTATCAAGACCCACCAACAACAGTTGTATTTTCTTACATTCCTCTTCCCTCTAGGTCATCATTGTTCAATTAATGTTGTCAAATGTTTGCCCTCCCTTCACAAAACCACACTGATTCATACATATCAATTTTGACATCACCTTTGTCATTCTCTTAGCCATTACAGATATAAGCACTTTATAATCATGGTTTAGAATAGAAATGGTCCGATATGAAGCTGGATCTGAAGGATGTTTACCATCTTTAGATATTACACCCACCACAGTTTTCTTCCAGGATGTTGGTGAATCTCTCCTTTTAAAATACTGTTAAACAAAACCTTCTAGATCTTTATCACGTTCTTCTCTCCTAGCTTCCAATTTTCTACAGGAATAGCATCTGTTCCTATGGACTTTCCTGCAGATTGGTTATACATCAACATTTTTATCTCATTTCTACCTATCCTAACTGTTAGAAAACTGAGCCCCATCTACCTCTATCATTGGCATATTTTATTCCTCCTTAAAAATTTCCTTATGTAATTTTTCTTGATTTCCACATTTCTCTGCTTTATATAGATTTTTATAAATTTTCTGAAATATTTCTAATACCTCTATAGGATCTCAGGTTATTTTCCCTGTTATAGGCTCCCTAAACTTGGCAACAAACTTTTTAGTTTCTGTTGTCTGAACCGTTGTGTGAAAAGTTATTGTACTCTGGAGTTATTATCAAAAACAGTTGTTTAGCAGGAATCTTTCTAAACCCATGCATATTATTGAGGTAGCCCCTTAGTTTCTCTTTAGCGCTCTTGCAATTATGTCTCCTCTTGTTCTGTGAGGTTCCCCCTATTCTCCAATACTTTAACCTTTGTCAGTCCATCTAAATCATTCTTGTTATTTCTTAGCCGTATCTCATTTTCTTTTATTTCTGCCCTATTTTTAAACTCCACTTTAATTTTATCCCACTCCCCAGCTATATTTTCAGAAGGAATTTCTATATTTCATAGGCTCATAGGAAGTTACTAGGCTATTCGCCCCAAGGCCTTTATAAGCCTAGCCAAGAGTTTAGCCCATGTATAGACAAATCAGCAATCAATGCCCCTGTCCAGCAGGGACACAGGTGGAATCCCAGGGATGTATTTTCTATTTCCCATCCAGTTATCCAGGTTGCACTTAAAAAGGGGTAAAGAGGTACTCTGCTTGACGTAGAGAGGGAGTCTATGCCACAGATGGGGGAGTCTCTGGGACATAAATCTGCCCGCCAACAACTCCTATTAATGTTGCAGACCAGGTTGAGGCCACGTGTGTGGGTTACTCAAGTGGAGCTTGACTTGCGGATATGCCGCAGTCCCATCAGGGTGGAATCCAAGATCACTTTGTATGCCAGACAGAGGTCAACTCTGAGGAGTCTGTATGAAACACAGTAGAGGGATAGGGCTTTTAGCCTATCTGTGTATGGCAGATTTCTGAGACCCTGGATTTGCCTGGTGAGGAACCACTTTGGTCTCTCCAGCTGCTGCATGTGCTTTGCAAGGTACATGTCGAATGGAGAGTAGTACTAAATAATGGGCCTTATAAGAGAAGAATACAGGGATGTTATGACCTCCTTGTCCCTGGATCAGATACCCTTACTTATGAGGTGGGCCATGTAGAAAGATTTCCGTACAGTGGAAGCAACATGGTGGTCAAAAGTTAGGTTGCTATCAATCTGGGTGCCCAAATCCCTCACGACTGACTGTATGCTTAGGACATTGTTATTAATGTGATAATTTGTGGGAACGTCACTTTCTCCAAAGGGGATGATGATGCATTTTTTTGTATTTAGCTTGAGGCCATGTTTCTGGCAGCAGTCATTTGTTTGGGTGAGACCCTCTTGGAGGATGTCAGCGCCCAGATTGCAGTCATCTAAAAACTTGGTCAGTCATAGCCCACTGATTTTGGCCTGCACCTCAGAAAAGCATATCCCAAATAACAGAGGCCCTAGGACGGAACCCTGGGGTACGCCACTCGATACGGGTCTACTGCTTGAGATGGCTTCCCCTATTTTGACTAGATGGATTATATCAGTGAGCCAGTTAGCTACCCATCTGGTAACATATGGATAGATGCCTAGTTGAGAGAGTTTATCTACTATGCTCGAGTGGGGAATAGTGTCAAAGGCTTTGGCCAGGTCAAGGTAGACTGTGTACACCATCTTCCCCTTGTCCATAGCTTTGGTGACTGTCTCAAAAAAGTCGACCAAATTTAACAGACATGACCTCCCCTTGACAAAGCCAAACTGTGTGGGATCGAGTGTTTGGAGGTTGCCAATGTCCTTGTTAATGAGGTCCATGATAATCCGTTCCATGGAATTGCAGATCAAGCTAGTTAGGCTGATGGGTCTATAATTTCATGGGTCCTAATAAATCCTTTTCCTAATAAATCACAAATAATTTCCACTACCCATTTCTTACATTCCTCTCTTTTTAACAGATAAATGTGGAAGCACCAGTGTCTCATTTTTATTTCATTACCTTCCAGTTTTATTTTAGTTGTTATTGGCACATGGTCTGAAATAGTTATTGGATGCATACCAAAACTTTCAATTAAATGCAAATATTTCTGTGAAATATCATTTCTGCCTGTCTTAGCCCAATTTTTGTACACTGGGGAATATAAATTATTTCTGAACTACTGACTTCACACCTTTTTTATTTTTGTTGTATTCTCCCTTTTACCCCCCCCCCCATATATCCTCACTGCTGCAATTCAAATTCTAGACTCCACCTGTAAGTAATATTCACTGCTGAAAGCTGATTATTTCTCCCAGAATTTTTTAAGCTCCACTGTGGCAGTTTTAGGTGGAATATAAATATATGCCAGCGCAATCCTCCATCCTTGCCAGTAGCCCCTTAGTACTACAAATCTACTATTATTATCTTTTTTCCCTATTCTATCACTATCAGAGCTTATCTAACAATTCCTTTGTCCCAGATATTCCACTGAATAACCATCCTGAAATCTTTTCTTTATGAAATTCACATTATCAGCTCTTTCCAGAAGTATCTACTGTGGCATAGCTATTTGCACTCTGCATTATTTAATATATTTCACTACATTAATATGGAAAGTGTTGTCATTAGGACGGGAAGTCATTATTCCCACCTGTTATGTATAACAGATTTTTTTTTTTAAGTCTAGTTCCAGCTTTTGTATTACATGCATGCAATAATACTTGGAAGGTTGATCTTTTATACATTTGTACACAAAGGAGAAAAGTAACGGGAGTGGATTTTGAAAAAGGACATAAAGAAACCAGCCCTGGTATCGACTTTACAGGTACTGTCACATCTTTGTCTAACACACATGGTAATATGATTGTGGAGCTGAATAGCTTGAGTGATGGCAATAGTGTGAAACAGGACTGTGCAGCCCCTCAGTTCAAACAGATTATTGACAGGATTTTTGATTTTTAACATGAAAAGAAGGACTGTCAGTAAGAACGGTATAAGTGAAGAAGTTAAAGACTTTCCAGCATTGAAGGAAATGATTTTTGCATTAGACAAAAAGCGTTTGAAATTTAGATGTTTACAAATGGAAAATAGTTATTTAAGGGAGTGTTTGCAGTTAAAAATTGTCCCTCAGGGACTATGTATGTGTAAATTTCCATTTGGTATTGACAATAATGATTAAGTTATACATGATTTTGTAAAGTTTTTTGATGAATGTGGGTTTGGATTGACGAAAGAAAATGTTGAATTACAATGAAGTGTTGTTGGTTAACATGGGTCTGGAAATGGAAAAACTGAATCAAAGTCTTTTAAATGATTTACTGTTTCCCGAATATAGAGGGTTATCCAAAACGGTTTTATTTAAGGTGAACAAGAAATGTCACAATATTTTTATTAAAAAACAAAGGAAACTGGAGAAGGACACTAAACAATATTCTGAAAGTAGTATGTACCCTATTCCTAGGGGGTGGTGGTTAAGAAATGGAAGACAGGATGTGGTAGGGTTGACCGGTCACCACTAAGGACTGATGGAGGGTCCTTGAATGAGGTTAGAGGGGATTTCGATGAACATGATTCCTTTTCCCCAAGGGATCAAGATTTTTTACCTGTGTGTTGGTCAGAGAGGTTGGCCAGCAAATCCAGACAGGTAATGGATTCAGGACAACAGCAGGAGGGCAATCTGAACCTAAGAGTGCACAGGAGGACGTAGTTAGTTTACAACACAATGGTATTGTTGGATCCTTTAAAGGTTTTAACATTTATAATTATACTGGGAAACCTATTACCAAGGAACATTTCATGTTATTTTTAAAAGGGTTCAATTTTATTCTTACAGGGAGAGATGACATGGCAGATGCCATTTTAGAGCTAAAGCTATTTACTAGAAAATGGAGTGAGGAATGGAGACACCAAAGACTTATGTTTTAAAAGGTCTAGTTTTTACAAACCACTCCTAAATCCAATATGAGTTTTTGAGAAATGTGTTATAGAGGATATATATAGAATGTTCTCCCAAGATAAAAAAAATATTTTCAAAACTTATTAAGGAGGAAAGTAAGATCTTGTTTTCATTGAAGAATGATAAGGACACTAGGCTGATGAAGGTTGATAAGGGAGGAGGGGTTGTATTATATAATGTAGAAGATTACAACAATGTTATGACCAATTTATTACTTAATGGTGAAACTTACTCACCAGTTTCTAAAAACCAGATCTTAATTGCATATAGGTGGATAGACCCCTACCTGGAGGAATATCTATTAGACAACAGGATAAGTAGAGATACAATTTTTTGGGACAGCTAAATCCTATAATCCCAATTTTTTTTGGAATTTCAAAAGTACATAAATCCATAGAGAACCCCCCTGTTTAGACTGATAGTTTCTGCCAAGGGTTCTAAAACTCACCCTTTAGCAGTATTTATTGATTCACAGACTAAAGAAGTAGTGTCTAATACAGCATACTTGGTGAAGGATTCATGGGAATTTTGGGGTAAACTGAAGCAGAATATATGGAAAAAGAAGTTTAGTTTTTTAACCATTGACGTGGTTGACCTTTTTCAGTGATACCACGAACAGATGGGTTAAAATATTTCCATGATACTCTATATCAATTTTCTACTTTATCTTACAATACAATTTCCATTGTAGTAGAACTTATGGAATTAGTCCTTGAAAACAATTTTCTATACATTCAAGGTGAATATTACCAACAGGTTACACGGGTAGCAATGGGAACAGCATGCACCCTGGTTTATGCTAACCTGGTGATATTAGGGAGGGTAAAAGATTTTATCTTTAAAAGCCCTTATTCAAAGTTTTTACACTTATATGTCAGATTTTGGATGACATATTTATACTGTGGGATGGGAACAAGAAATATATTACTGGATTTGTTGATTATTTGAACCAATGTTCAAGTTATCCAATATGTGGATGATTCCACATTAATATGCTCAGCCTCTTTACCATCACAACTTCAGTCCCTAACCCAAGATGTGTTTAGCAGAGTAGAGAATTGGCTTATTCACCGATGTCTCATCCTGAACCCAAACAATACAAAAATGCTACTATTCACTCTCACCCGCAGAGCCTCCCCACTGCATTTCACTGTCACATCTAGCAATGGTATAATTATATCTCCCGATACTATCACAAAATTACTTGGAGTACTAATTGACAACAACCTTACCTTTGAACCCCATATTAACAACACTACAAAAACGGTAAACAAGAAACTAGGCTCCCTCTACAGGATAAAACCCTTTCTGACTCCACTAGCTAGGACCACCATTGCCCACACCCACTTAATCTCAACACTACTATATGCACCCCCTATCTATACTAAACTATGTAAAAGCAATCTCAACAAGCTGGCTATTTCCTACAATAATATTGCCAGATTTGCTACTGGGTCTACCTATAGAACCCATCATTGCAATAATCTTAATCAACTCGGATGGTTAGAGTTGTCAAATCTTATTCTACTAAAACCAGCTAACTATTGCCGATAAGATTCTGTATCAACCTACAAATACTCCAATACTCACTAACCTAATCACTCCCTACAATAACCTAAAGGCTCTGCGGTCTTTAAATAAATTATTAGTAAAGATAGGTAAAAACCAACAATCTAGCCGGAGACTCACTATTCTCGAACACAGTGGGTAAAACCTGGAACACCCTCCCAAATGACCTAACCTCCCTACCCACAATTACCCTATTTAAAACCAAACTCAAACCGTACCTTAAATCACACTGGCTATGCCACTGTGCAAAGCCAGACTAACTACGTCCCTTGTCTCCAGACACTAATCCTCTCACTCACCCAATCTCATTAATATTTTACTAACAATAATGTGTGTGTAATCCTTTTAGTTTAAAAGTGCCCTATTTCACTTACCTTTATATATTTTCTGACGTATATCCATACTTATGTAACTAGGAATGTATTTTTTTGTAACTAGGAATGTATTTTTTTTTCCTTGCTCATAAACTAATATGTAATATACTGTTATAATTTGTCTAAACTTGCCATTGTACCTGTGTTTCTGTAATACTATTCTGATGTGCACAGCTTTTCTTCCCAGGCCTCCACTGAAAATGGACATATATCCAGTTGGACCAATCCAGTCAATAAATGTAAAATAAAATAAATAAAAATAAATAAAGTTATAATGATAATCCAATAAGTAGCACAACAACGAAGCAACCAGGCACTTTCTTATGTCTCCACAGCATAAAATTCATTATAAACACAGAATAAAATTTTTTTATATAGAAACAGTAAGCGCTTTCGCTAAATTGCTTCTTCAGACCATAAAGGTGCATTAACACACTAATATCTTTAAATAAGTTAATTCTAACGTTCTTCTACCAACCACAGTAGTTCTATGACCAGCATGAATCGAATTAAAGGTATACACACATTTTCTAAATGTTTTTGCATTAATATACCGCTAAATAAATATTTTTATATAAAAACAACATTTATAAACAACATTTATAAAGATGTGCATACATAATATACTGAAATAAAGGACAAGGTATCACATATATAAATGTATATAAGAAGTTAGAAATTCATATTGATTTCTGACTTCATTTACGTATCCTTCTATTTTTCAGTAAAGGTTTTATAGAGGCTCTTTCATTCAGCCCTTTTCCTTTGTCTGCTCTAAGAATTATAATCCACCTGGCCTCCCTACTTTCTGTAAAGTTCCTAATGTCACCTTCTCTAATACTAGGGGTAATTACGTCTATAACTCTAAAATTAAATATATGCGCATCACCTGACAACATAACATGTTTTAATAAAGCATTATGCTCAGATCGTATCCTAATATTATATAGATGCTCTCTTATTCTGTCTTTAAAAGCCCTATTTGTCTTTCCTATATAGAATGAATGGCAGCATTCACACTCTGCTAAATATACCACATTTGGTGTAACACAACTTCTGCTGATCTAAAGATAAATTCTTTTCCTGTATCTGGATGTTTAAACTTGTTGTCAGTGTTAATAAATGAACAATAATTACACCTTCCACATGGTTGTGTTGTACATTCTATATCTCCGGGGTTCTTCACTTCTTTATTATAACAAAGTAATCTTTTTAAGTTCTTTTTATTTTATATAAGAATCTTAGTTTCTCACCTAACAACCTATTTATATCAGAATCCACTGTTAATATAGACCAGTTCTTCATAAATACTTCCATTATTTCTTTATTGACACAGGTATAAAACAGTGGAATTTTTAATTGTCTATCCACAGACATATTTGTATGATCTCTAGTATTAATTTCTTGAGGTCCATAATATGGTTAGGCTCTATTGTTTCCTAAGGTTAGTAATATCAAACAGGTTTCTTTTTATTTCCTTAGTATGATAACCCCTTTTAACAAGTCTTTATCAGATTTTTAAAAATATAACCTGGATGCATGCTACTTCTGAATAACAGGGAATTCCTGTAACAAGATTTTTTAAAAATACCTGCATTAACCAAAACATTCTGCAACTTTTCAGCATATAAATCTAAGTATTCTATATTTTGAGCTGAAAAAGCCATTGTAAATTTCAAAAATGGTGTTAAATTATTAATCATGTCCTTGAAACTCAGTAACTGTTGTTAATTTCCTGCCCACAAAAGAAACAGGTCATCTACAAAGCAGAGATAAAAAATAACATGCTGTTTAAACATGTCATTCTGAAATAAGATAGTATTTTACCAGTGAGCTGAAAACATGTCGGTGTAGCTATTGGCACAAGATGTGCCCATAGCTACACCATCTTTTTGAATGTACATTTCACCATTATAGGTAAACACATTGTTTTCAAGGACCATTTCAAGGAAGTGGCATATAAGGTCTACCTGTACCAAATTATAATAACTATTCACAGTCAAATACTCATGTATATATTGTATACCTAAGTCATTGGGAATGATAGTGAAAAGTGACTGAACGTCTAATGTAACGAACAAAAATTCTTCCTGAGTTTTCCTAGCATTTATATTCTCTTATAAATCAATGAGAAATTGCTTGGTGTCCCTTAGAACCACTTTATTCTTATCAATGATGTGTCAAAGATGTTTCTCTACAAACAGAGATAAGGGCTCAGTAGCCCATCCTGCACCTGCCACAATCGGTCTCATCGGTGGTTTTACACTATGTTTGTGGATGTTAGGTAGACCCTGTATTATGGGAATTAAAGGATTCATTATGTTCAAATATTTATACATTTCCTCATTAATTATTCCACTCTTCAAAACATCCAACAATATAGCATAAATGGAATCTATCACATGGTGAACCTGATTTACAGATAGTAAACTGTAAAATTTCTCATCATTCAACATTTCCTTCATCAACTCAGTATATTGTTTAGTATCCATTATAACAATAATGCCACTTTTATCGGCTGGTCTAATTGTTATTTCTACATTATTCTGTAATCTCTTAAGTGCTTCTCTCTCTATAACTCAAATTATTTTTATTTCTATATTCTCTTGATTTCTTTCTATTTTTATAAAATTTATATAGTTCTTCCTCTGTTAACTTGAGATAAACATCAACTAATGGGTGATTATTTGGAACATAAGTACTTAACTTTCTAAAGGATGCTCCTTGTTCACTCAAATTATTTGCAAATTCTAATAGCAGCATGATATTCCTACAAAACACTTTCAAATCTAAAACTGTCAGTTAAAGTACTATCATCACTGGGAGTAAAATTTAAACCTTTCTCTAAAACATGTGCTTCTTCTGGTGAAAGACTATAAGGGGAAATATTCCAAATTAGTGTTTCTCTACTTTGCCCCACATTTTCTTGATCGATTGTTATATCTCTCTCCAGAAAGTTTTCGTTTCTGGCGCCCTTGACTCATTGATCTTGATCTCCTCATACCTCTGTCTAAATTGATGGACAGTGGAAAGGGGGAGGGGTTGAAATACATTGCTACTTAACTCTATGTTATTCACATTATTAGAATCATTTTTCACATTCCCTTTCATAGTCTTAGGTCTAACTACCCTTTCCTGGGTACTTGTCACATTGTTCGTTGAAACATTATTCACAGTCACAACAGGATATAAATTCCTGTCTTGGCCGTTTTCATTATTAATCTGAGCAACATTTCTAATAGCATCTTCAGTATAAATACATTCATTATTTATAACAGAGAAAGCATTTATATCAATTGCTTCAACTTCAGTAACTTCTGATCTAGAATCAGTTTGGACAACTACTTTATTTACATTATTAGATATATCATTTCATTCAGCTTGGTCTGAACGCTGCCTATTCCTAGGCCACATAAACACATGTCCATTTTTAAAGTCAGTCAAATCCCTGGTGATTTTTACCTTCTTTTGTTGAATCATTTTCCGTTCAAAAGCCACAACACTATCTAATATACCCTCGAGCAACGGATTAACGACCGTCTCAGGATATTTATTAAAGATAACATTCTGTTTATCTCGTAAAGATTCTTTCAGCCTTTCTTCAGGTCTGAAAAAATCAATCAATAGTTTCATATAACTCACGCTTACCTCAAGGTTAATTTGTTGCCAGCGAGCGAGTAATTCCGGGTATTAGGAGCCCTGCGTTGGCATATTAAAGACTCGTAAACCACGAGGAACAATTTTTCTCACTAAACAAGTCTCAAAATGATAACGTTGTGCCTGTAAGCATTTTAATTTAAGGAAATCATGATCGACTCCTTCCACAAGTTGCTGAAACTGCTCTGTGTCCTCCAGTGAACTCAGTGACTCCATGTTACCGGAATTGACGTCAAACTGGAGCAAAAGGTTCTTGTCCTTTTGAAGATATTGTTTGAATCTTTCTGATAGATTCTTACTTGTTTCACCATCAGTGGTAGGATTATAATCAAGTTCGACATTGCCACTTTGCAGTGCTGGCATGTCCCCACGGAGTACTAGATGAATAATAAAGTATACGAAAATGAAATAAAAAGTACTTCAAAGGATAAATACTTCATTGCTAAATATTAATGAAAATGAGAATCCAATAAGTAGCACAACAATGAAGCAACCAGGCACTTTCTTATGTCTCCACAGTATAAAATTTATTATAAACACAAAATAAGACATTTTTTATATAGAAATGGTAAGCAATTTCGCTAAATAGCTTCTTCAGATCATAAATGTGCATTAACACACTAATATCTTTAAATAAGTTAATTCTAACGTTATTCTACCAATCACAGCAGTTCTATGACCAGCATGAATCGAATTAAAGGTATACACACATTTTTGAAATGTTTTTGCATTAATATACTGTTAAATAAAATTTTTTATATAAAAACATTTATAAAGATGTGCATACATAATATACTAAAATAAAGGACAAGGTATCACATATATAAATGTATATAAGAAGTCAGATAATCATATTGATTTCTGACTTCATTTACGTATCGTTCTATTTTTCAGTAAAGGTTTTATAGAGGCTCTTTCATTTAGCCCTTTCCCTTTATTTGCTCTAAGAATTATAATCCACCTGGCCTCCCACTTTCTGTAAAGTTCCTAAAGTCACCTTCTCTAATACTAGGGGTAATTACCTCTATAACTCTAAAATTAAATATATGTGCATCACCTGACAACATAACATGTTTTGATAAAGCATTATGTTCAGATCTTATCCGAATATTATATAGATGCTCTCTTATTCTGTCTTTAAAAGCCCTATTTGTTTATAAATGTTGTTTTTATATAAACATTTTTAGTTAACGGTATATTAATGCAAAAACATTTAGAAAATGTGTGTATACCTTTAATTCAATTCATGCTGGTCATAGAACTGCTATGATTGGTAGAAGAACATTAGAATTAACTTATTTAAAAATGTTAGTGTGTTAATGCACTTTTATGGTCTGAAGAAGCTATTTAGCAAAAGCACTTACCGTTTCTATATAAAAAAAATGTATTCTGTGTTTATAATAAATTTTATGCTGTAGAGACATAAGAAAGTGCCTGGTTGCTTTGTTGTTGTGCTACTTATTGGATTATCATTTTCATTAATATTTAGCAATGAAGTATTTTTCCTTTGGAGTACTTTTTATTTCATTTTCGTATACTTCATTATTCATCTAATACTCCATGGGGACATGGCAGCACTGCAAAGTGGCAATGTCGAACTTGATTATAATTTTACCATTGATGGTGAAGGAAGTAAGAATCTATTGGAAAGGTAGAAATAGTATCTTCAAAATAACAAGAACGTTTTGCTCCAGTTTGACGTCAGTTCTGGTGACATGGAGTCACTGAGTTCACCGGAGGACATAGAGCAGCTTTAGCAACTTGTGGAAGGAGTTGAACATGATTTCCTTAAACTAAAATGCTTACAGGCACAACGTTATCATTTTGAGACTTGTTTAGTGAGAAAAATAGTTCCTTGTGGTTTACAAGTCTTTAATATGCCAACACAGGGCTCCCAATACCCAGAATTACTCGCTCGCTGGCAACAAATTAACCTCGAAGTAAGCCCAAGTTATATGAGACTATTCATTGATTTTTTTCAGACCTGAAGAAGACAGACTGAAAGAATCTTTATGAGATAAACAGAATGTTACCTTTAATAAATATCCTGAGACTGTCGTTAATCCATTGCTCGAGAGTATATTAGCTAGTGTTGTGACTTTCGAATGGAAAATGATTCAACAAAAGAAGGTGAAAATCACCAGGCATTTGACTGACTTTAAAAATGGACATGTGTTTATGTGGCCTAGGAATAGGCAGCATTCAGACCAAGCTGAACAAAATTATATATGTAATAATGTAAATAAAGTAGTTGTCCAAACTGATTCTAGATCAGAAGTTACTGAATTTGAAGCAAATGATATAAATGTTTGCTCTGTTATAAATAATGAATGAATTAATATTGAAGATGCTATTAGAAATGTTGCTCAGATTAGTAATGAAAAAGACCAAGACAGGAATTTATATCCTGTTGTGACTGTGAATAATGTTTCAAAGAACAATGTGGCACGTACCCAAGAAAGGGTAGTTAGACCTAAGACTATGAAAGGGAATGTGAAAAATGATTCTAATAATGTGAATAACATAGAGTTAAGTAGCAATGTATTTCAAAAAAACCCTTTTCCACTACTCATCAATTTAGACAGAGGTATGAGGAGATCAAGATCAATGAGTCGAGGGCACCAGAAATGAAAACTTTCTGGAGAGAAATATCCCAATCAATCAATCAAGAAAATGTGGGGCAAAGTAGAGAAACACTAATTTGGAATATTTCCCCTTATAGTCTTTCACCGGAAGAAGCACATGTTTTAGAGAAAGGTTTAAATTTTATTCCCAGTGATGATAGTACTTTAACTGATACAGTTTTAATTTGAAAGTGTTTTGTAGGAATATCATGCTGCAATTAGAATTTGCAAATAATTTGAGTGAACAAGGAGCATCCTTTAGAAAGTTAAGTACTTATGTTCCAAATAATCACCCATTAGTTAATGCTTATCTCAAGTTAACAGAGGAAGAACTATATCAATTTTATGAAAAAAGAAAGAAATCAAGAGAATATAGAAATAAAAATAATTTGAGTTATAGAGAGAGAAGCACTTAAGAGATTACAGAATAATGTAGAAATAACAATTAGACCAGCCGATAAAAGTGGCATTATTGTTATAATGGATACTAAACAATATACTGAGTTGATGAAGGAAATGTTGAATGATGAGAGATTTTACAGTTTAATATCTGTAAATCAGGTTCACCGTGTGATAGATTCCATTTATGCTATACTGTTTGATGATTTGAAGAGTGGACTAATTAATGAAGAAATGTATAAATATTTGAACATAATGAATCCTTTAATTCCCATAATACAGGGTCTACCTAAGATCCACAAACATAACATAAAACCACCGATGAGACCGATTGTGGCAGGTGCAGGATGGGCTACTGAACCCTTATCTCTGTTTGTAGAGAAACATCTTCGACACATTATTGATAAGAATAAAGTGGTTCTAATGGACATCAAGCAATTTCTCATTGATTTATTTGAGAATATAAATGCTAGGAAAACTCAGGAAGAATTTTTGTTCGTTACATTAGATGTTTAATCACTTTTCACTATCATTTCCAATGACTTAGGTATACAATATATACATGAGTATTTGACTATGACTAGTGATTATAATTTGGTGCAGGTAGACCTTATATGCCACTTCCTTGAAATGGTCCTTGAAAACAATGTGTTTACCAATAATGCTGACATGTACATTCAAAAAGATGGTGTAGCTATGGGCACATCTTGTGCCAATAGCTACGCCAACATGTTTTAGCACACTGGGAAAATACTATCTTATTTCAGAATGACATGTTCAAACAGCATGTTATTTTTTATCACCGCTTTGTAGATGACCTTTTTCTTTTGTGGACAGGAAATGAATAACAGTTACTGAGTTTCAAGGACATGATTAATAATTTAACACAATTTTTGAAATTTACAATGGCTTTTTCAGCGCAAAAGATAGAATATTTAGATTTATATGTTGAAAAGTTGCAGAATGGTTTGGTTAATACAGGTATTTTTAGAAAATCTTGTTACAAGAATTCCCTGTTATTCAGAAGTAGCATGCATCCAGGTTATATTTTTAAAAATCTGATAAAAGGCCAAGGTATGAGGGCTTCAAGACTAAATCCTGTAGATGAAGGGTTTGAGAAAGAAATTGTCAGCTTAGAAGAAAGACTTGTTAAGAGGGGTTATCATACTAATGAAATAAAAAGAAACCTGTTTGATATTACTAACCTTAGAAAAAATAGAGCCCAACCATATTATGGACCTTAAGAAATTAATACTAGACAGCATACAAATATGTCTGTGGATAGACAATTAAAAATCCCACTATTTTACACATGTGACAATAAAGAAATAATGGAAGTATTTATGAAGAAATGGTCTATATTAACAGTGGATTCTGATATAAATAGGTTGATAGGTGAGAAACCAAGATTCTTATATAAAAATAAAAAGAACTTAAAAAGATTACTTTGTTATAATAAACAAGTGAAGAACCCCGGAGATATAGAATGTACAACACAGCCATGTGGAAGGTGTAATTATTGTTCATTCATTAACAGTGACAACAAGTTTAAACATCCAGATACAGGGAAAGAATTTATCTTTAGATCAGCAGAAGTTGTGTTACACCAAATGTGGTATATTTAGCAGAGTGTGAATGCTGCCATTCATTCTATATAGGAAAGACAAATAGGGCTTTTAAAGACAGAATAAGAGAGCATCTATATAATATTCGCATAAGATCTGAACGTAATGCTTTATCAAAACATGTTATGTTGTCAGGTGATGCGCATATATTTAATTTTAGAGTTATAGACGTAATTACCCCTAGTATTAGAGAAGGTGACATTAGGAACTTTACAGAAAGTAGGGAGGCCAGGTGGATTATAATTCTTAGAGCAGACAAAGGAAAAGGGCTAAATGAAAGAGCCTCTATAAAACCTTTACTGAAAAATAGAAGGATACGTAAATGAAGTCAGAAATCAATATGAATTTCTAACTTCTTATATACATTTATATATGTGATACCTTGTCCTTTATTTCAGTATATTATGTATGCACATCTTTATAAATGTTGTTTTTATATAAAAAAATTTATTTAATGGTATATTAATGCAAAAACATCTAGAAAATGTGTGTATACCTTTAATTCGATTCATGCTGGTCATAAAACTGCTGTGATTGGTAGAAGAACGTTAGAATTAACTTATTTAAAGATGGTAGTGTGTTAATGTACTTTTATGGTCTGAAGAAGATATTTAGCGAAAGCGCTTACCGTTTCTATATAAAAAAATTTTTATTCTGTGTTTATAATAAATTTTATGCTGTGGAGACATAAGAAAGTGCCTGGTTGCTTCGTTGTTGTGCTACTTATTGTATTATCGTTTTCATTAATATTTAGCAACAAAGTATTTATCCTTTGGAGTACTTTTTATTTCATTGTTCAAGTTACTTCAAATTTATTTTATTTTACATTTGTTAACCGGGGGTGTCTGACTGAGCCGAAAAGGCCCCTTTTCAGCAGAGGCCCTTGGAGAAAAGATCCACATAAAAAATTACAGATACATTTAGTTATTTAGACATGATCAGTATACACACAAATTACAAAAGACATGTTTTTACAGTGGTATGCAGCACATCAACAGTTACAGTGGAGATTTTGTGTCTTTTGGCTTTTCCCGGTTAGGGGTTGCCACAGCGAACTCCGGTCCGCTAATGATTGGCAGTTGATTTTTACGTACCGGCTTGCCAGACCTGATGCACAACCTTCAACGAAGGTACGTCCATTCACGCATGTCTCCACGCAGAAGATGCTCTAGCTGAGAATCGAACCGGACAGCGTCTTACTGGGAGGCGACAACCCTACCGCAGCACCACCACTGTGGGTTAACAAACAAAAAAAATATTAATTTAAAAATAAAGGTAATTAATAGATTTGTGGTGTACAGCTGAAATTTGGAACAGAGGCAGAATATATACATAGTACACAGGTACTTGCATACATTGTAGATTAGCCAGTGTTTGTGAGTAAGATTGAAAACTATTATCAAGTGCTCTAGGTTTAGCATGTGTACCTCATCTGCTTTCACTAGCCTGAGAAGCAATCATGGCACTGCCAACTTTGCTTGAGATGTTGCAAATTCACTTTTAGTTGGACTAGGGATAGTATTAGTTATTTGGATACAAGGATATCTCATAGAGAAAGAGGTTTCAAGTCAAACCTATTAAGAAAATATACATTTTGTAACAGCTATTTACATTATTCCAGCAATCACCCACAGTTCCAAAAGAAAAACTTGGTAAAGGGGCAAGCCATCCTCATAGTCAGAATGACATCTAATTACAATGAAGTGTGGGAAGAACTAGTTAAGGTGAAAGAGATGTTTCTTATGAGAGGGTACCCTGATTATTTCATGAATGTAACTATTCAGGAAGTATATAAGGGCTGGGGCACCAAATTTAAACCTCTGTTAAGTATTGGACTGGATAAATCTGAAATTGAGGAAAGGGATGTCCCATATGAAAAAGCCCTCGTAAATGAACATAACCAATATGCACATCAGATAGGGAGTGAAGCTGAGAACTGGAATATTTTTAAGGTGAACAAAGATCTGTACGATGTACTTGGGCATGGGCCGGTACTCACATTTAAAACAAGAAAAAAATTTAAACAAATCTTTGAGGTGAGGATAGCTAATATTTCTTCATTCCAAAAAAGGGGACAACTCCATGTGGTATGTGTAAACAGTGTCCCTTTATTTTGGTGAAAGAACACTTAATTTTGGATAATGGGTTGTGTAGCAGGGTAGAGTTTAGAAAAGGAAATTGTTGTACTAACAGATGGATATATCTAGCTAAATGTGAAGGGTATCCAGACTATTATATTGGTAAAATGGAAAGAGCCTTGAAGACCAGAATTTATGAACATATACATGACATAGATATGAAAAAGGAGATTAGTGCCCTTTTCAAACATTCAAGTGTTTGCACTAACATTATGAGGTTCAGATTTGCAATTATAGACATCCTAACACCAATTCCAAGGGGTGGTGACTGGAAAACAACTTTATTAAAGAAAGAACTAATGTGACAGTTAAAATTGAAAGCCACTATACCCCAGGACGTAATGAACATGTGTCCCTTAAACCAGTCCTTAAGGAAAAGGCAGGTATGGTATAAAAAATATATTTCTGATAGACTGTTATTTCAACTAAATATTTCATATTATTTGTTATTTTAAAATTTCTTATTGTATGAAAATCCTACAATTATATAAATATTTTATTTTATTCACTGAAATATTTTATTTAGGTCTTTTGATATATTATTAAGGTAAAGGAATAGTTTAGTATTTTTGGATATAAGGTTCATCAAGGGTCAGTAGTGAGTAAGGAATGTAATTGATTAATGGATGATATTAAAAAAATGGTGAGAAATGTTAAATAATTATCTGATAAAGTCTCACTTTTAGAGACGAAAGTGGTGTCCTGCAGACTATGTCTCGAGTTTGGATTTATAACCTTTTTACTTGTTGTTTTTGGTTGACATGTTTTGCTTATATGTTATACAGCTGTTTCTTGTCATATCTATTTGAACTTATGCCATATCTTATAAGAATTTTTATTTTAATGAGACATCTCAAACAACAAAACAAATACACCTCCAGAACACCCCAATAACCTATTCACTTAATAGAAACACACAAAACTATGTACATCCTCAAATAACGATGTTTACCCCTCCTAATAGGAGCATTTTCCCCAGAATGACAGCAACACTGACAGGCTTGAATTAATCTATAATAAAGGTTATCTATGCTAAGATGCATGATACAGCCTGTGCTTCTACTTCCTGTAAGTGCTGCCTGTTTTTCTCTTATCTTTAGTCCTCACCTAAATGTAGAAAACAACTTGAATGCTTTCAGAAAACATTATTTCCTAGCCAGTGAAAGAAAGACGTATTCTGTTTTTACTGCCCCCTTATCAGATTGTCTCCATAGAAATAGCCTTTTGTAGTAAAGCAGAAGAATAAAAAAGGAAAGAAAGGATTATATTTATTATATAAGAAAGAAATATGGGTTTTACACTACTGAAATTAATAAATAAAGGGAAAGATAAACATAACAAGGAAGTCAGGGAACTGACAAAGGGAAGTGCAGATTACTTAAAAAAAAGGTTAAACAATATATATAGATGTATATATATATATATATATATATATATATATATATATACACACACACACGTGTTGTAACAAAATGTAGAACATGATTTAATGTGAAGCTCAAGAAGAAGAAAAAAAATTGTTCCACTAATAAATAAATAGAAGTTAATCAATGAGGAAGAAAAAGTGATTAAAAATAATAGAGACATATTTATAATCAATAATTAAACGTGATTAGGAAAGTTGTGGGACACACCTGTTAATACTACAATATAAAGAGGACATGAATCTGGAAACTGGCAAAACTGTAATTGGGCAAGTGATGGAGTGGACTGAATTGTATTTAATTATAAATATATATATATATATATATATATATATATATATATATATATATATATATATATTTATATATATTTTTAAAATATATATAATTTATATATATATATATATATATATAGATATAGGTATATATATATATATATATATATATATATATATATATATATATATATATATAGATATAGGTATATATATATATATATATATATTTAAAGCATATAACTCAAATTATACAGGTATATTTATTCTTATATTTATACTGGCTACCTATTACAAACTCAGATCCTTAATTCTCTGATTTACAAAATACTACATCTTGGCTACTGCACACTGCTATTCCTAATTAAGGAACAAAGCTACTCCCTTAGGAACAGCTAAGAAAGTACACTAACATTCATCAGACCTAGCTGCAAACTAGTAATAGGTAAAAAAAAAAAAACTTTTAAGATTAGGACCAGCTATCTGTAACAAGCTGCATACTGCTATAAAAATATAGAAAACCTCCAAACATTCAAAAAAAAAAAACATAGGCAGCACTTGCAAAATTAATCTAAGTGTACCTGCTTTTGTGTCACTGGTTTTGTAACTTATAATGTCAGGTACTCCCATATACAGAAATATTTAAACTCATACATATTTAATGTATACATTTACTAATTTTACTGCTGCACTTTTATATGTATTTTACTCTTCAGTTTGCTGTATATGTTATTCTTAATTACTAATTTTATCACTGCAGTGTGATCCTGTAAAATGACTTAACTGTACTCTTGTACTTGGGTTGTAGCTGAAAAGGATAAAGAGATCAGCCCACCTAGGTGGTTAAAAATTGTACAATAAAAATAAATAAATAAGTAACTTCTACGAAACTATGCAAGGTAGTTAAGTATGGGGCAGTATCATCTTTAGCCACTTTGCTCTAAGAATTATGTTTTGTGGCGATATAGAGGGTTCAAATATGGTGCTGATGGCATAAATAATCAAGGATATATGAGGGATTCAGAGACCTGGAGAAGAATAAAAACAATGGGAAGAGAATATAAATTTTTCTTAACAAAATAAAACTCCTCCCTCCTTTACAATTTAACTCAATCCTGAGGTTTCTTTTCTCCATACAGTATAGTTCCAGTATATGTTAGTTATCAGGGACCAGTATGTACTTCATAAAAAAAGAAGTTATGTACATACCATAACGTTCCATGTGAGTTGTACATCTCGCCTTTTTGTTCTTACAAATGGGTTCAGAGCCGATCCCTCGGCTCCGAGTCGGCCGCTTTCCAAGCTCAGACTCTCAGAGAAGCTCAAGACCTAGTGGATATCCCATGATTCCCTGCGGTAACTCCCCAGATCTAGCAAGCTGCAACGCAGGAAACCAAGGAAAGGCACCAACCCTCTGAATCGTGAATTCCAGAAGAAAACAGGAATAGAGGAAGGAGGCAACCTGCCCAAGGATAGGCTGATCTAAAAATGACCTCCCTGCTAAGGCAACCATCACTCTCCACGGAGGGGGACGGAGGGAGGGAATGTAAGAAGAAAAAGGCGAAATGTACAACTCACATGGAACGTTATTGTAAGTACATAACTTCTTTATGTGAAGTTGTACTATCTCACCGTTTTGTTCTTACAAACTGGTAGCGTCCCAAGCACCCTAATCCTGGGTGGCTCACGGGAGAACATTCCTGAGCACAGTGGAACTAAAGGAGGCCCTGTCTCTGGAAGCCCTGTGCACTTTATAGTGAGTGATGAACGTGTGAGGCTTGGACCATGTGGCAGCTGCACAGATAACATCTAAAGGCAAACGGGCAGCATACGCCAGGGATGTAGACACCGCCCGGGTAGAATGGGCTTTAACATCAGAGGACAATGACTGATTGGTAGACGCGTAAACAAATTTGATACAGTTAGCCAGCCATCTGGATAAAGTGGTTTTTGAAACTGCATGTCCCTTCCTGTTATCAGCGAACGAAACAAACAGCTGTTCAGTCTGTCTGAAATCCTTAGTATGGTCAAGGTAGAACCTTAGCTGCCAGTGCACGTCAAGCTTATGCAACATATATTCTAGTTTGTTGGTGTGATGTCTGAAGAAGGTAGGAAGTTCAATGGATTGATTTAGGTTGCTCTCTGAGAACACTTTGGGAAGGAAAGTGGGGTTAGTCCTAAGAGAAACTCTGTCTGGGTGAAAAATTAAATATGGCGGTCTGGAGGACAATGCCTGCAGTTCAGACACTCTACGTGCTGAAGTAATGGCTACCAAGAAAATAGTCTTCCACGAAAGGAATTTCAGATGGCATGAAGAGGCTGGTTCGAACGGGGAAAGCATCAATTGTGATAATATAAGATTTAAATTCCAGGGAGAAATAGGGTGTCTAACCGGTGGTCTGAGGTGATGGGTTCCTTTTAGAAACGCTTTACAAAGCCTATGCGCCATAATGTTAGATCCATCACATCCTACATGAAAGTTTGAGATAGCAGCCAATTGTACTCTTATGGTGGCAGCTGCTGAGCCCTTATTGAACAATGAGGATAAAAACCCCAGAATGATATGAAGTGGCTCCACAAATGGATTAATGTTGTAGCGAGCAACCCAATGTACGAATCGTTTCCACTTACTATTGTATAATTTCCTGGTAGACAGTTTGTGAGAAGAAACTATGATATGCTGGATGGCAGGGGACAAATCAGTAGACCTGGCTAAAGTGGGAATTGGAGCAGCCAAGCTGTCAGATTTAGGGAGAGAATGGAAGGATGAAGAACTCCTGACAAATGGGTCAGCGGGTCCGGCACTGCGTCCAGGATCCACGGTTCTTCCAGTTGATATTTCTGCAGAAAGGGGAACCAAATTTGTCAAGGCCAAGACAAGATTATATCAATATAACTGTCCTTCCTAGACTTTTGGCTTTCTGAATAAATCTGGGAATTAAGGGGATCGGTGGAAAGGCATAAAGGAGACCCGGGGGCCAATCATGCACGAGTGCGTCCCTTGGTTTGCTCCTCGGTGGGGGATAAAGGGCAAAGTAGCTGCTGCATTTGAAATTCATTGGGGATGCAAACAGGTCACAGCAAGGCCAGCCCCATCGGAGGAAGATCTGTTCTGCCACACTCTGTTTTAGAGACCACTCATGAGGCAGCAGCATAGCCCTGCTTAAACTGTCAGTTATCACGTTGGAAGATCCCGGGATGTGCATTGCTGTCAGAAAGCATCTGGTGGATACAGCCCACTGCCATATTCTCAGGGCCTTGCGGCATAGGGGATAGGACTTGGTTCCCCCTTGTTTGTTGATGTACCAGACTACCGACATGTTGTCCATCTGGATGGCAATCGTACCTAGAGGTAGAGAGTTGTGAAAGTGCTGCAATGCTAGGAACACTGCTCTCAGCTCCAGGACGTTGATATGCAAATTAGTCTCAATAACCGACCAAGTGCCTTGGATAGTCTTTCCCTGAAAAAGCCCCCCCACCCTATCAGGGAAACATCCATGGTCACTGTGGCTACGGGTTGGGGAAGAACAAAGGGACGACCAATTGTCACTTGGTCACTGATTAACCACCAAGTGAGATCTTTCTTGCAAAGAGTTGTCAATCAAATCTCGTATGATAAAGGTAGACTCTGGTAGGACCATTGAGCAAAAAGTAGCCATTGTAATATCCGCATGTGCATTCGGCCTAAGGGAACTGCTATCAAGGCCGTCGTCATTGTGCCCAAAAGTTGTAGTATCTGTGACGCCGGTGCTTTGTCGAGAACTAGGAGGCTGGATAACTGATCCCTCAGTGAGACAATTCTGGATTGAAGCATCTTGATTTTTTCGTTGACGGTGTCTATTTCTGCTCCTAAGAAGGTAATATGCTACGAGGGCAATAATGCAGATTTCTCGAAATTTAGAGTGATACCTAAACGAGAACAAAGATGTATTAAGTAGTCTCCTGTCCGCAGAAGTTGATACTTGGTGGTGACGGTAAGGAGCCAGTCATCCAGATACGGAAACACTCGGAATCCTAGTCATCTCAGATGAGCCGTAACCACCGCCATGCATTTGGTGAATACCCTGGGGGCTGTGGTGAGACCAAAGGGCAGGGCTCCGAATTGGTAATGACTGGCTCCCAGCTGAAAACGCAGATGATCTCTGGATGCTCTGTCCATTTTGATATGGTAGTATGCATCCTTGAGATCTATAGAGCACATCCACTCCCCCTTTTTCAAAAAAGGGAGGATTGATTGCAGCATGACCATCCGGAACTTCTCCTTCTTTACAAAGGCATTGAGCCTGCTGAGGTTTAGAATGGGCCTCCAGTCCCCCGTCTTCTCTGGCACTAAAAAGAACCTTGAGTAAGTTCCGAATCCTCTTTGGTCTGCCGGGACTGGCTGGATAACTCTTTTGTCTAGAAGATTTTGAATCTCTATGTCTGCTAGTTTTCTCAGACTGGGTGGAACGTTTGGACTTTTTGAAAATACAGGGGGATTTCTTATAAAGGGAATGTGGTAACCTCTGGTAATGATGCTTTGCAACCAAGAATCTGTTGTGATGTTTAGCCAGGCATTTGGGTGTAAAGCTAAGTGACCCCCGACTGTCTCTAGAGTAGAACAGCCAGGCTTCCCTTCAGGAATGCTGATAGGGTTTGTCAGAGAACTGGTCCCTGTCACCCTGGTTTTGCGGACCACCTCTGCCGATTGGACGGCGTCTTCCATTTTGACCTCTTCCTCTGCCTCTGGAGGAGGTATCTGTAGGTGTGTTTTGGAAAGCTTCCTGAGGTTTCCGGAACCACATTTTCCCACTTCGTTGCCCTTTGGGGTACAGTCCGGTTGGAGTGGAAAAACGGACTCCAACGGCAGATAGAGTCTTTCCTTCTTGCTCACACCTCATAAGCATCTCCTTAACTTTTGGACTGAACAAGGCCGATCCGTCAAAGGGGGTGTTCACAAATGAAGACTTAAAGGCTTCCACGAAGGAGCACAGGCGCATCCAGGATTGTCTCCTAAGAGCTATCGCTGAACCCGCCGCTCTACTCGAACCCTCGGCAGCATACGAAATGAGCCGCATGGATGAGTTGACTATGGAATTTAGGGTGTTGAGTTGTGCATTCACCTTGTCAGAGATTGCATCAGCTACATTACCCTGGAGAGTGCCTCCTAGTTCTTTGAGGAGATCTCGTTGAAGATGTGTGAAATGAGTTAGGTAGTTTAGCGATCTCATGGAAAATGTCGCCGAACTGAAAATGCATTTTCCATATCTGTCCATAGTCCTGGAATCTTTATTAGGAGGATGGACAGTAGAAGAAGACTCCAACATCTCTTTCTTAGTGGCCGCCGCCACCACCATAGTATCTACCGGAACTCCTTTTGTCAAGAAGGACTTGTCTGATGGTGCAGTAATGAACTTATTAGGCCTCCGAGGGACTGGTTCCATGGTGTCAGGAGACTCCCACGCCCTTCGAGCAACTAGTTCCATTAGTTCATCGAAGGGCAGAGTAATCCAAGAGGTTGATGGTTGAGATCCAAAGGCCTTCAGGACAACCAACTCGTCCTCAGTAGGGGCAAGGGACTGCCAATCCCCTCTCAGTTTCAGGATTTCTAGAATGTCTGAAAATGAGACATTTTCCGAGGGGGACCGTGGGGACCCTTCTGATTCCTCCAAGTCGGTATCTGATGTAAGAGATTCCTGAGAGGAATCTAAGTGCCTCCTCTTGCACAGTTTCTTCCTAGGCACTTCCTCGGTGGGAGCCTCCAGAGAAGTATCTAGGGAGGAGGGGTCACCCGAAGGGGATTCCTGAGGCCCTGGATCTCGACGCTTAGAAGGGATCTGAGGAGAAGAGGTAGAACGAGGCCCTTTGGGAAGAGGTGAAGACAGATCTGAGGAAGTAGTGGTCTTAGCAGACAAAACCTTCCTCATGGCATCAAAGGCACCAGAATCCCGATTCGAAGAATCAACTGGCTCCGAAGAGATCGGTCGATCACTCCGAACCGAGACCCCACGCTCCAAACCAGTGGACGGGGCCAAGGACATCTGCGCCGAAGCACTGAGCGGTAGAGTCGGAAGCAAAGTGTCAGTTCGACTCTCACGACCGGAGTCAACGAGTGACTGTCGGTCCCGAGGTTCTTCCGTCGTACCGAAGAAACCAAGGTTGATGGAGCCAAGGGGAGAGGATTGAACCTCGGCTCCATAGGTTCTACTAGCATCGGTTCCATCAGCCCCGGCTCCGAAGATTCGATGTGTTTCGGAGGAGGAGGAATGGAGGAAACAAGGGGCAAATTCGGCCCCGAAGTCACTTGACTCGAAGTAGATAACATTTTGGCAAGGGCTGGGTTCTCCATTAACCTTTTCACCACTCGATCCAGATCCACATCAGATAATTTGGAGGAGTGTGAAGAGTGATGGGTCTAAGGAGCCGAAGAATGCACCGACTGGAGGATAGGTGATTGGGCTGCCTCGAATATCGGCTCCACCACCAGAGATCGAACAGGCAGATCGATACTCGGTCCCGAGGTCTGTAGAACCGATATTCGAATCATGCCAGAGGTACTTGGAGCCAGAGACTTAGGCTCCGAAGATCCTCTAGAAGACTTAGACCCCTTCGACATCTTAGAAGAGAGGTCAGCTTTTTCAAGAGAGGCCTGAAAATCCGGTTTTAGAAGCCCTCTATCTACCAACTTCCTTCTTCTTTCTAGCAGAACTCTAGCACTGAAGGAGTGGCAGATAGAGCAGACTTCTTGCAAATGTACAGAGCCAAGACAATACACACATGTGGTGTGGTTGTCAGTAACGGACATCTTCTGTCCACAACCACATCTCTTAAAACCTGACTTTTGTTTTTCAGACATACTAAAGTCCAACAAAAAACACAACAAATAAGCTTAAGTATTCTACTATATATAAAAGAGAAACACCGACTAAATTATCCTAAGATATTATAAAGCTTTAACTACTAGAAAAAGCACTTCACAGCACACTTGACTATAATATGTATATATTAATATAATGACAGAGCCCTGTCAACTACTAAGGAGAAAAAACTCCTTCAACTACTAAATTACTATAAAAAATCTACTCTACCAAACTAACTAATTTAACACTATCAAAGAAAATAAATTCTTAAACTACAAAAAACTTTTTAAGTAAGAAAAGTTTTCACTGGCCCGAGCTTCACTCTTGAGAGCTTGCAATCATTGCAGCGGCAAACTAGATCTGGGGAGTTACAGCAGGGAATCATGGGATATCCACTAGGTCTTGAGCTTCTCTGAGAGTCTGAGCTTGGAAAGCGGCCAACTCGGAGCCGAGGGATCGGCTCCGAACCCGTTTGTAAGAACAAAACGGTGAGATAGTACAACTTCACATCTTTAATTTTCTTTCCTTGAAATCAAAGGAAGGGAAGGGTCACCTACATACTTTTTTAAGATTAACCCCTCACATTCTTTGGCAGATAAATTTGTATCTGCATATATGACACACAGGGAAATATGTATTTTTTTTCTAAGTACTGTCCACATTCTTACATAGACAGTCCTCTGTCTTGCAGATATCAACAGGTGCTATCAAAACCTTAAACCCCAAACTTAGTTATCTCATTTCCTTCAATAGAGTTATTTTGAGTTTGCACTCAGATTTCCAGTGGACATGGTCTGAGACTTAAAAAAATGAAGATGTTGCCTCACTGTTAAAATGTTCATATCTCTAGAACCATAAATTTTACTAAAAACTGTAAATGACAAACAATTCAGTGCAAAGTAACCTTTATAATGCTTGACTGCATTCAGTTCTAGGTTTTAAACTGTTTTTATAAGCCACAATAACCAGAGTAAATATAAATTTTGTAATGTTGTATAAATAGCTTATAACATGTCAGTAATCATTCAAGTTACATTCATACTGTCAGTAACACTTTCTTCATTCAACTATGAACTTTCAAATGAAGCTAAGCTGTTTTGTCTGTGTCACTGGATTGCTGGGGTATTTAGAGAAATATGAAAATGATTACAATACAAATAAACTATATAAATAATATTCAGTATCTCTTCATCTACATTAGTCAAAAGTCAAATATGAATACAGCTGTGTTTGTCATTGTGTAAGCCTTAGGATGAAACCTTCTAATAATTTCTATCTAGCATGTTTTTGTAATTATTAATGCAAATATCAAAACAGAATAATTGATGCCCGGAGGAGTCACCCCATAGGAACAAGTGCAAGGCAAACCCCAGAAACAAACCCACATGGTAGAACCATAATATCAACAAGCTTTACAATAAAAGGAAAATAATCTTGCTAAAAGGAAGAAGAGTAATTGCCAGAATGGTAGAGCTCTTCTCAATGAAATAAACAAACAACTCAGGAGTGTAATAAAATCCACCAAAGCCGAGCCTGAGGCTAAAACAGCGACCCAAACCAACGATAATCACAAGGCATTTTTAAAGTTTTGTTTGCAATCTCAAACACGACTTTCTTCCTTTTCTTCCAAAATTGCAAGTTTTAAAAGAGTTTAGAAGGAAAAGAGCTGAATACTGAGCCAAAATCAAGGATATCCTTGAAAACTAGGGAGAACTGAGAGGTATGTTTGTGCGGGAGTGGTTGCCTTACGGTTTTCTAAGCTGTAAATCACTTGCCACTGTTGTAATACATGGAGGTAGGTAAAGCTCCTTCTGCTACAAAGAATTGTTTGGGTCTATCCTGTCATAACCCAGGATGTTATATGTTCTTGACATGGATATCAAGAAAACTGACCTACAGAGTGAGGTGAAACTTGACATCCATGTGCAGAACACATAACATCTTATGACTGGAGACCCAATCTCCAATTATATATAAAAACATTATGGCCTAGTACTTTGAAATTAGTTTGAGGCTAAAATACCTACCCAAGCCAAGGACAGTCACAAGGAACTTTTTACTTATGTTCTTAATCTCAAAAGCACAATGCAGGAATGCGCTGAGCTGATTGTTAATTATGTTACCTACACTGAGGCTGAAGATGTGGCAAGCCTACTGACCAATAAATTTAGCTCTAACTTTACCCCTTTCTGCCTTCTGTCTGTCCCTCAAGATATACCTGAAACTGGCTCTCCTCCAGCTATCACATAGGCTCATAGGAAGTTTCTAGGTTAATGGCCCTAGGGTCTTACAAGCCTAGCCAAGTTCTACCCTTATTTCCACAATGAACACCTATTGCCTCTATCCAAGTGGTACACAGGTGGAACCCATGGGGTGAATTTGCGGTTACCTTCCAATCATCCAGATTATGTTTGAAGAGGGCCAATGAGGTGTTCTGTTTGGCATGAAGTGGGAGCCTGTTCTAAAGGTCTGGTAACCTCTGGGAGACAAATCTGTCCTTTCAACAAGTTCTATTAATATCACATACCAGGTTAAGGTCTTTAGAGCAAGTACCAGTGTACCATTTGACTTGCAGATGTGCAGCATTTCCAATAATACAGGGGCAGATATTGCCTTATATGCAAGGTAGAGATCGCCTCTGAGAAGTCTGTATGAAACAGAATAAAATGACAGTGATTTCAGACAATCCACAAAGGACAGATCCTGAAGACTTTGAATTTTCCTTGTGAGGAACCGTTATGGTCTCTCCAATTGCTGCAGGTGCTTGGAAAGGTACATACCAAAAGGGGTGTTGTACTCAGTCATTGGCCTGATGAGGGAAGAGTACAGGGAGGTTATAACTTCTTTTTTTCTGGAGGCAATACCCTTACTTATGAGATGAGCAATACAGAATGCCCTTCTTACCACTGTGGAGACATGGTGATCAAAGGCAAGGTTGCTGTCAACCTGTATGCCCAGCTCTCTCACCAATGAATGTGTACGTAGGGTGTTGCTATTGATGTGATATGGTAGTTAGCAGGAACATCGCTCTTACTGAAAGGGATGATAATACATTTTTTTGCATTGAGTTTAAGGTCATGACTGTCTTTGGCACGAATCATTTGTTTGTGTAAGACCCTCTTGTAGGATGTTGACATCATTTGGGGATTCTATGCCCACTCCCAGTTTGCAGCTATCAGCAAACTTTGTCAGCCATAGACCTTTATTTTTGCTTGTACTTTCGGAAAATTGATTCCAAATAGTAGAGGTTCCAGGACTGATGTGGAACACCACTGTTTGCAGTTCTGCTGTTTGATGTGGATTCCCCTATTTTGACTAAATGGGTTCTATCAGTGAGCCAGTTAGTGACCCATCTAATGATATAAGGGTCGATACCTAGCTGAGTGAGTTTGTCAGTGATGCCTGAGTGGGGGATAGTGTCAAAAGCCTTGGCTAAATCAAGGTAAGCTGTCAGCACAGTTTTCCCTTTGTCCAGGGCCTTGGTGACTGTCTCAAAGTAATCCACCAGGTTTAACAGGCATGATTTCCCTTTGACAAATCCAAACTGAGTAGGGTCAAGTGTTTGGAGATTACCTATATCTTTGTTGATGAGGTCCATGATGATTTGTTCCATGGCCTTGCAGATAAGGCTAGTCAGGCTAATAGGTCTGTAGTTCCTGGTGTCAATAGAAGCACCACCTTTGGGCAAGGGAATAACAGTGGCCGTTTTCCATTCAGCTGGGATGAAGCCGGTGCTTAGACTATGAGTGAAAAGAGTACCCAATGGTGTTGTTAAGTCTTATTGGAGCCCATGTAGGACGCAGCCTGGGATGTTATCAGGTCCCACAGATGCTGTGTTTTTGCCACTAGAGAGGGCGTTTACAAACTACTCTTTAGAGATACAAGGTAGGGAATAGGTGGTATAGGGATGTCATGGGATATGTGTGGTGGGGACAGAGAAGTGAAGTTTTCACAGAACCTGTTGGCTAACAGGTTAGCTATGTCCACTGGCTCACTATATATGGTATCATTAACTACCAGTTCAGCACAAATCTGGGCCCTTCCTTTTTGTTTACTGATGTAACAAAAAAACGACTTATGGTTGTCTTTAGTTGAAGAAGCTAATTTGAATTCCTAGTTTGTTTTGGAGGACTTCACAAAAAGTCTTATTTGCTTGTTTAAGCTGTGGAGGGAGTGTTTTCAGTTTTGGGCTTGCTCCCGCTTACTCTTAGACAAAACTTTCTTCCTCTTATTGTAAAGCCTGTTAATGGCAGTTGTCCAACAGGCAGGTTTTCTCTTCCTTGCAGAGCTTGTTTTGGTCCTATCAGGTACAGCCGAGCCAATGCAGTTATACAGGTGTTTGTATAAAGCATTGGTGTAGAACTTGGCACAGTTGCCAGTTCCATCTGAGAGGGGAGGTGCAGTGAAACTTTATACCATCCCGTAAGAGGTTATAATCTGCTTTGGAGATGTTTTTTAGTTTAGTTGCTGCTGGGGGGGGGGGTCAGGTATGATGGTTACTTTGAATGAGACTGATTTGTGGTCAGATCTCACCAGGGAAGACCTCACAATGGGGGTGCTACAGTGGTCCCCCATATTGGTAAGCACCAGATCCATGATGCTGGCACCCCTTGTGGGGGTGTCAACCAGTTGGTCCAGGGCACTGGAGTTAAGAAAGTCAAGGAACCTTTGGGCAAGAGAGTTTGAGCACAAGTAATTTACCCAGTCAATGGATAAGTACTTAAAGTCACCCAAAACCATGGTGTTGAGATGTATCTTGATAGACTCAAGTAGATCCAAATAGGCATAGTGGGTGTCCTGATTCATGGAGGGGATCCTCTATCTGGCAATTACTTGAATAGGTGTCCTACCAACAGTTAATTGCACCTGAAGTATCTCCAGGGAATCATACTGTTTAACCAATCTGGAGTTGTATTTATCTGTAATGAATATTGATACACCATTTCCTTTAGTTTTCAAGCCTTCAGTTTGTGATGTGAATCTGTGGAAGGAGGTGTAACCCAGTATGGCAGGGGTGCTCTTCACAGGCTTGGACCACGTCTCTCTAACTACACAAATGTCTGTGTCTTCCCAGGTGAGGACTGCTTCTAGTGAGTGCAGCTTCATGTTGACTCCTGGCATTTAGCAGCATAACCTTGAGGTTGTTTTTAGATAGAGTTTTTACATCAGGAATTTTGTCCTTGAGACACTGCCTAAAAAAGGCACTATGAGGGTGGCAAGAGCCTTACACAGTAGCCGAAATCCTAGCGTTGACAGATGAAGACCATTTCTGGTAAAGCACTGAGGTCAGTCCATCATGTCATCCCAGGCTGACAGATACTGGATCCCCTTAGAATGACACCATAAACAAATCCAATTATTGAATTCAATCATTTTCTGTTTGTATTGATGAACCATCCTAGGTGAAGGTAAAATGCTGCTTAAGGCTAGGGACATGCCTGCTTGAGACACATAGTTTGAGAGCTCAGTCATGTCTCTCTTCATATAGTCCAGAGGTGTATGTCTCAAGTCATTCACACTAACATGGACTATGATGGAGTCATAACAGTACCTGCTGTTCAGAGACTTGAGTGCATGTGTGATATGGTGGCTCCTGGCACCTGACAGACAGCTGATATTGACCTTTTCCTTATCCGGCCTGGTGAGAGGGACATGTGTGTGTCTCACAATGGAATCACCTATGTCTAATATGGTTGGTTTTGTGTTTTGCCTTAATGACAGACAGGTAAGACATTGGTGCGTGAGCTGTTATGTGTATTGTGTTCTGCAGAGGAACTATTATATGTAGTGTCCTTGTGTTTGTGTTTTGGAGGTCTCTGGTGTTTAGATATGTTTCTGGTGAGGACCTCCCTATGTGCGATGTGGGGTTTGGTGGAGTCGGAGGCGAGGTGTGCATGCAGACAACCTGCTCATTGTCATATGTACTAACTGCTGAGTGAGAGAGCATGGACTCAAGATTCGTAATATAGTTGCATCTCTCACATGTTGAGTTTGTGTGGACTAGGAGTAGAGGGTTGTCGGTGAACATGAGGCAGTTGCTACACTGCCTCAAGATGCCATGTTGACCAAGCTGGCTAGAGAAACTGTGGGAAATTGTCCATCCATAGTGTTAGGTAACTTTATATGGTCAGGAAAAGAGGTCACACTTAGGAATGGCTAGTGGATGAGAGGTGTGTTAGTACCACTGAGGCTAGGCTTAGTGTTCCACCTGATAGTAGAGCAGGGCCATGAAAAACCTCTGGAGGACCTCAAGCAAATTGCTAAGGGAAAATTTTACAAGCAAAATTTTTCCTTCTATAACCACAAATGATAACCACAACTAAACTGCAGTGCACAATGGTGCACTACACACAAACAAGTGCAAATACAGGGCTTAAATTAAACAAGAAATAACCCTTTTAACTCAAACTAGCCAATAAGGATGATCTCTCTGAGCTCTAGTCCAATCACCCTCGATTAGATGGGACCCAGACAGCACTCCCCTCCCACAACGGTGTAGAAAGACCTTTTCCAACAAAGATAGCTTGAACTTGATGCTCAGAAGTTACAAAACAGACCCAGAAACAGCAAACCTGGAACTGGGCTATGCTACAGCTGAACAGACAATTCAAATAGATAGTAGAATGCAAATACAAATTAAAAGTGCAATATAAGAGCAAAAACAGGCACTTATAGTTAGTTGGAAGCAATTATGCCTCAGATATTTCAGTATCTCAGTGAAGAATTGGTTTTAGTGCTTAAGTGATACCAAACAGTCTAGATTCAGCAAACCTGAATCTAGCCTATGCTATAAAATGCAGAAGTGATAGAAATTCAAAGTGCATAAAATCACAGTCACAACAGCAAAAAACAGTTTAAATAAAGCAACAATTCAGTAGAATACTGTTCTCTAAGTGCAATGTAGGCTTTAATATACTTATTTTTCAACTGGTTTTAGTGTTCAAATGATACCAAACAGTCTAGATTCAGTCTATATACAGCAAGCCTGAATCCAGTCTATGCTATAAAATGCAGAAGTACTAGAAATTCAAAGTGCAGCAAATCGTACTCACAACAGCAAAAAACAGTTTAAATAAAATGGCCATTCAGTAGAATACTCCCACAAGATTTAGACCACAAACCTTCCTAGTGTGAAATAACTAGTCTAGAACCCAAGAACGTAAACCCAAACCAAGTCAGTTAGAATAAAAAGCCTTTACCAGCAATTCCCAGCTTAGAAGGGTGCAGGCCACACTCTTCCACCACAAAAGTCTAGATCACAAACACAAGACCAAGTCCTAAAAGTGCTAGCAGAGCAAAACATACTGCATTAATGGGACCAGACAATACCCTGGATGCATCTTAAATAGTATGAAGCACGATTTAGCCACACCCCTAACAACACTCTTCAGTTTTGGCATCCATACAGGTTTTGTTCCAAGCAAATAGAGAACAGCTACAGTCATTCCCCTGCACAAGGGATTGCCTTCCACAGACCCAGAGAATTACAGACCATAAGTCTGATAAGACCAATATAAAGCCATGGAAAGACATATCATGGAATTAACCAATCAGGACATAGGGTACCTCCAAACGCTGGACCTGCCTCAGTATGGATTTGTCAAGGACAGATCATGCTTACTCGACCTGGTGGATTTTTTTGAAAAGGTCACCAAAGCCATGGATGAAGGCAAAATGGTACACATTGCATACCTCGACCTGGCCAAAGCTTTTGACACTATTCCACATTAAGACATAGTAGAAAAGTTAAATAAACTTAGAATACACCTCTATGCCACCCTCTGGCTCACAGACAGGATCCAGATAATTAAATACAAGAAGTTACCTCCACAAGGAGACCAATCACCAGTGTAGTCCCCAGGTTTCTGTGCTGGGATGTCTTCTGTTTGGTATCTACTTTTCTGAAGTAAAAGCCAATACCAAAAGGCTCTGGCTGACTATGTTTGCAGATGATTACAAGCTAGGAGCAGTCATTGAATCCCCAAATGACTTGCCATCCTGCAGAAAGTTTTGTCTCAAATAAATAACTGGTGCCAAAGTCATAGACTGAAATTAAATGCCAAAAAATGCATTATTGTTTTCTTTGGGAAGTCAATCAACCCCAAGGAACTACCACATTGACAATATGCCCCTAAGAGTTGACCCAGTTGTTCAGGATTTGGGAACTTATGTGGACAGTGACCTAACTTTTGATCAACATGTGGCTCTTGTTGTAAGAAAGTCCTTCTATATTTGTACAACTTATAAATAAAAGGAACTGTGTCTAGATCTAGGAATGTCATTGTTACCCTTTACTCAGCCCTCATTAGGCCAGTCTTTGAATGTAATGCCCCCTTTAGCATGGATCTGTCCAAACACATGCGACAACTAGACTGTCCGCAGAGATACCTTATTAAAAGGATAAAAGGCCTAAACATCATATCTTACATGGATCGACTCAAAACCCTGTCATTATACTCAGTATCTAACAGACTGCTAAGAGGTGACCTGTGTCTGGCATACAAAGCATCCTCTGACTCATTACAGCTGGATTTATTGCAGATCACCAAGTCAAATAGCATCATAAATACTCTGTCTAGGGATACAAGCCTCTTCTGCAACATCAACAGAACTGTTTGGAAGGACAGGCATATCTAGCAGAGGATACTGCTGCTGTGGAACAGACTCCCCATCCACATAAAACAAAGTTCATCCCTCTCTGTATATAAGCACAGCTTAGATCTATTGATGGGAAACAGAAACTTTTAAGACAGGACTGCCCCTTGTACTAGTAATGGGTAGAAGCAACTCCTTAATACTTTATCCTATGCATGGGTCACCTTCAGTTATCTATGGTATGATCACAGTTATTCTCATAGGGATAATATATAATTATCGACCATGGGACAGGTTAGGCCAGTCTGTAACCAAATGGGATAGGTTAATTTGAACACAAAAGGAAAATGGGCTAGAATTAAAATACCTGCAAGGGCAGCTAAGCTAGTATTTAATTTTGAACTTATGAACCTATTTATACAAGACCTCTACTCACAGTTAAGGGTATTTTCTGATTTTTCACACTGTTGTTGGTATAAATATCAGCAAATAAGTGTGGGGCAAAGCCCACCACATAGGTGGTACTGAGGGGCTTATCTCCCTCCATAAACAATGTTTTTTGATTAGTGTGGGGTGCTGCTTCAGAAGGCTATGTTCCAATCAATCAGACATGATCAAACATCTTTCTCAACTGATCATTCCTATAGTTATCATAAGAGAAGCATTTAAACAGTATTAGGTATATGAAGATGTTAGGAAATTACTGGGAATATCATATGTGGATATGAGTGGTGGTAAAACAAGAATGACTGATAGGAAAGCTGGGCTGCTTCAAGGTCGTCATGTCAGCCTTTCATTCTGTGTATGTTATAAGTACTGTTGCAATGAACTGAATTTAATGCTAGGAACAAATGTAGGAAAATAGAGTAAGGTTGCAATGTTGCATGCATATTCAGATGACTTGACAATTTTTGAATACTGAAAGTTCAAGGTAGGAAGGCCTACAGAAATAAAGAGGCAAAAAAGATAATGAAGGTAGCACTAAATGAACAAAAAGTGAGATCTTTTGTTTGATAAACATGTTCTACAGGACCTTCCTGCTATGATAATAGAAGGAAATATTAAGCTTCTTGGAATTAGTTTTGGAGAAGATAGTATGACAACTAGAAATTTGACTGAGATTCCATGATGTTGTGAAAAAGTAGGTTGATCAGAGCTCTCCCAGAATGAAAAATAAAGGTGTAAATAATCCAGTAAAAGCTAAAAATCTGGGTAAAATGCAGTCATTAGTTATTTACTACACTGCTAGGATATTAGCAAATAAAAAATCTGGAGAAAGTAAGAGAAAATCAGCTAGAAACAGAAAAGAAAAATGCAGTGGGGAAGAGCCTTCAACAAAAGTAGTTCAGGTTTCAGCTTTGGTGCAGGAGATGGCTTCCAGTAATTTAGAGGAAAAAAATAAATCAAATGCATTTAGAAATGTTTAAAATAAGTGAGACACTGAATGAATATAGAAAGTCAAATTATAAAACAAAGGAAAGACTATAAGAAGCGTTAAGCAGTTATTCAGAGAAACTAATAAAATTGTAGAAATCAGAGACTGAAATAAGAGAAAGACAAACTAAATATGAGGCTTCTCGATGATTGGGTAGATTATAAATGATGTATAATGTTTGCAACTGGAAGTGTGTTAGTATGATTTGTGATGAAAGATGCTTGCAACTAGGACTGTCAGTGTGGTTTGTTTTTGTTTATATAAATGTATGATTGCTTATGTCATAAGTGATGGTTTAATAACGATGTTGCTTGTTTAAAAAAGGGGCAGGAATTGAATAATTTATGTAGTGTTGCTTAGGTTATATGATATATAGCAAAATATGTGAAGTATAATGTTTGTTAATGTTAATTTAACGCAATTTGATTACTTTTGTATAAATGTAAATTTGCCTGTGTCACAAGTGATAATTCAGTAAAGGTGTTTAAAAAAAAGAATAGCTGTTTCAAAAATAGTAAAGTTAGAAGACAGAATACAAGGAGAAAATCTGATATTGTCTGCTGTATTACAAAAATGGAAGGAATAGACTGCATATTATGAACCTACAAATACATAAATGGACTGGTATTCCCAAGCAGGATTTGTTAATTAAAAGGGCACACTATGTGCATCCTTCAAATCTGGCCAAGAGAAAGAAGCTAAGACCTATTTTAGTAAAGATGCAGTCATACCAGCAGAAAGAGCTGCTTCTGGAAAAAAATGTGGCAGAAGGGAAAAGTATTAAATTGGGTAAATGAAGTATTTGCAGAAAATGACTAAACAATGTACAACAAGCAAAACATGTGACTTTATCCCTGCGATCAGAGAACTTCAAGAGGAAGATATGAGATTCAACCTGCTATATCCAGATGTCTTTAGAATATTTTTTCCTAAAGGGTCGATTTTATTTTTGGAATCAAAACAGGCTAAGGGGAAAATAAAAAAGTTTACCTACAAAAAGTGAGCCTGCATCCTGCTTCTCATTCTTTTGACAATAACAAAGCCCACTCAGAGAACTTGCCAGTAAAAACATTTCCTTTGTTCCTAAGGAAAATGATTCAGAGACAGAAAAAGCATAGGAGCTGACTAGCAAAATCTAGCGTACCTTAGACATGAACCAGAGACCAAAGTTGGGTAGTCAAGATAATGAAGAGGGAGAACAGTAATAATGTGAAAGGAAGTAAATGGAAAAAAACTATAAAGTGTTATTATTTCCATGCAGTTTAAACATAACTATGCTTCTGCAAGAAGTGGCTAAATAAAGATTGGAAGTTTGTTAACTGTGTTAAATTGGTGAGAGGACTGTAAAGCATAATTCCCATTGTGTCATTAATATTTAGAAGGACATGAACGAATTAATATATGTAACTGTAGGTAAAAATGTTTTAGTAATATGTGCTTAATAAATTTCTTGAAGTAAACCATATGCACTATTGTAAAATACTTCTGTATGGTATGCAATGTTGTTACAAATGTGAGGTTGGAGGAATCTGATCAGTGACTGTTGTTTATGATAATATTAAAGTATGAAAGTACTTGTTCCTGACTGTATTTTATCTGAGGCATATACTGTAACAAGATAAAGGTTGGATGTAACCAATATAATATTGTGATCTTGGGCTGCTGCTTGGGTGTAAAAGTGTACTGATCACATTATATGCATATAATTTCCCCAATTTGTATACAGGGGAAGTATAGACAAATGTTTTTAATTTCAACTATTTCAGACCACTTGCTAATAATAATAACTAAAATAAAAATGCACGGTTATAAAATAAAAGAGACACTGGCACTTTCACACCTATCTGTTGAAAAGAGAGGAATTTAAGGAATGGGTAGTGGAAATTATTTGGGAGTTATTAGAGAAGATAGAAATTTCTTCTGAAAATAGAGGTAGGGAGTGGGATAAAATTAAAGTGGATTTTAAAAATAGGGTGGAAATAAAAGAAAGAGATATGTGGTGAAGAAGTAACAAGAATTATTTAGAAGGAATGACAAATGTTAAAGCATTGCAAAATGGGGGAATCTCACAGAACAAGAACAGGAGCAATTAACTGCAGAATGTTAAACAGAAAATAAGGGATTACCTCAATAATATGCACAAGTTTAGAAAGGTTGCTGTCAAGCAACTATTTTTTTTATAAGAACTCCAGGGCACAAAAACTGTTAGAACAATGACTCAGACAACCGAAAGTATAAATTGTTGTCGCCAGGCTTAGGAAGCCTATAACAAGGACATAACAAGAGATTCAGTAGAGGTACTACAAATACTTCAGAAATTTTATGAAAATCTGTATAAAGCAGGGAAATATGTAAATCAAGGAAAGGTGCAAATGGAAAGGTTTTGGAAGAATTAAATATGCCAAGGTTAGTGGTAGATAAGGCTCAGTCACTAATAATTAGGACAGGAGGAAAAGAGATAAAAATGGTGATGTATAACCAATCCACAGGAAAGTCCCCAGGAATAGATGGTATACCTGTGACGTTTGAAAGCTAGGAGGGAAAAACTGATAAATATCTGGAAGGTTTTCTTTAACAGTATTTAAAGTGAAGGAGAAGCAGCGACATCCTGGAAGAAATCAGTGGTGGCTGTAATACCTAAAGAGTGTAAAGACCCATCAGATCCAGATTCATACAATCCCATTTCAATCTTAAACCATGATTATAAAGTGTTTATGTCTATAATGGCTAAAATAATGATAAAGGTGATGCCAACATACATAGATATGGATCAATGTGCTTTTGTGGAGGGGAGGCAAACATTTGACAACATTAACAGAACAATGATAATCCAGAAGGAAGCAGAATGTAAGAAATTACCACTGTTGTTGGTGGGTATTGATGCAGAGAAATCATTTGACAGAGTAAGCTGGGAGTTTATGAGCAGAGCAATGGAAGGAGTTGCATTTCCTGAAAAAAATATAAGGTTGATTAGGTGGATATATCAGGAATTGGAGGTGAAAATTAAAATGGGTAGGGTCCTCTCTAATAATTTCTGTTTGAGCAGAGGAACCAGGTAGGGGTGACCTACTTCCCCTTTGTTATTTGCATTGTATTTAGAACCAGTGGCAAGAAAATAAGGGACTCAGACATTCAAGGATATAATTGGTATGGTAGTCAAGAAAAGCTGTCCCTATTTGTAGATGATATTATTTTATACCTGATTAAACTAGAAAAGAACATTTCAGTGTTGTTGAACATTTTGAGGCAGTTTCAGATCTTTTTGGGATACAAAATTAATGAAGCTAAAATAAAGGCAATAGCTATATATTATGTACCCACACACACATTTGTTCAGCAATATCCATGTTTATGGGGGCATGATAAAATGAAGTACTTGGGGGGGGTCTATATTACAACGTCGAACTAACATATGTTTGAACGTTGTAATATCAAACCCAAAAGTCCGAAACCCAATAATAATGAAAACAAAGATGTTACGTGACAGAAAAAAAAAATAAACCTTAAACTTAAACTAAAGCGGGGGACTTTGCTCCCCACACCCCACTACTTAAGTATACCAGCTCCGAGATCTCACCACAGTGGAGGAAATAGCAAAGCCCTGAAAACAGCCCACAGAATTTTTTTTTTCCCTGGGAAAAAAAATCATTGTGCCATGGCTTCGCTATTTTTGGATTTCGGACTTTTGGGTTCGATATTACAACATTTGAACTTCTACAAGTTTGACATTGTGATATAGACCCACTTAGGTGTATAGATTAAAAAGGATTCTGGTGTGGCAGCTAAGGATATGTGAGAAGAGACTAAACAAAAGACAATGCAAAAACTGAGATACTGGAAGCTCTGTTATATGGATATGGATAGCAAGACACAAGCAGTTAAAATGTTTTAGTCCCTTTAGTTTTATATACAGGTCAGACATATTTTTATCAACCAGAGGAGAAGTTGCACATAGCAATTAATAAAGAGTTGAGGGATTTTATCTGGGAGGGCAAGATGGCAAGAGTCAGGTGGGAAAAGCAGATTCTTCTAATAGAACAAGGTGGGTTGGGGTTACCCGATTTGAAGGGATATTTCAGAGCTACACAGTTAAGGCTCCTATACATGGCACAAGCAGAAGCCTTTAATTCAAAGTGGAAAGGGATGATGATAAAACAGGGGGGACACTCAAGAAACAAGGCGAGACAAGGATTTTGGATGCAGATCCTGAAGGAGAATAACAACAACCATACAGAATATTATATTCATAAAGAAGAAGAAAGTATTCTAAGAACCAATCCAACAATGGAAAGGAGATTCTGATGACAGGGATGACTGTGATTAGGGATACAAACAATAGGTAAGAGGGGAATGGAAGGGGACAACTGGCAAAAGAACCAAGTTGTGGAAACAATTAATTAGAGAGGGAAAGATAACAGAATGGGAAGAGGCCAATAATTTATTTGGATTGCAGGCTATAGATTGCCTTCCCTATCAAGGACTCATATCAGAATATAGTCAAAGATAAATAAATAGGGGATCCTAAGCAAAAGACCAGCCCTGGTAGAGCTTTTAGTAGAATCTAGAACAGAAACCACTTTTAAAAAAGGAATAGTTAGTACAGCACACAAAATACTGCAGGGTAACTATAAAAATCAATCAGAGGAGGTTAGATAGGCTTGGGAACAGTGACTGGATATGCAATTCACAAAGAACACTGGAGGGATATATGTATGTTTCCCAAATATTCAACAAAGTCAAGAAGATTTAGGATATTTGCTTGGAAGAGTTTACATTAGTATTATTATAACCCAAGTAGACTCCAAAGAATTTTTCCTCAGGTAGTCAGCAAATGTTGGAGGTGTGATGGGGAAGGTAATTGGGAACATATTTTCTGGGAGTGGAATGAGTTGGCAGACTTTAAAGATTCCCTGTAGACTACTCTGTCAGAGATTCTTGGTGAGCAAAATGGTGCAATTAAGTAATTCATTTTTTTGATCTATGATACAGAATCGGAACTGCCTAGACATAGCAAGGCTTGCTGAGTCTAATTATGGTGGCTGCCAAAAAATCAATTACTAAAAAATGGAAATCAAAGTCTACGCCAACTGTATTAAAAATAGTGAATATAGTAACAGAGATAAAACAACTGGAACTGGGATCTTTAGAAAAGGATAGAAGCAAATTACATAGAAAAAATGGGAATTGTAGGAACAATACATGCAAAGAAGGAACACGGTTTAAAAGAAGGCAGGATTTGAATGAGCTATGTAATTTTGACTGCAATGGCTGGATAGATTATAAGTGATATATAATGTTTGCAACTAAAATTATGTCAGTATGGTTTATGATGTATAATGTTTGCAACTAAAAGTATGTCAATATAGTTTGTTTTCATTTATATAACTGTATGATTGCCTATGTCATATGTAATAATTTAATAAAGATGTTTCTTGTTTAAAAAGATGTTTGTAATTTCCACCACAGACAAGGGAATTTCTTCTAAGCAAAAAGGCTACAAAAGCAAAGGCATGAAAAATGGTAGTTATCTAGCATTTGAAAGGAGCTATTTGTTGAATCGGTAAAGCTGTTAGCTGTTTTTCCACTAGGAATTACCAGCACTTGGAAACAGTAAGTCTACAGGTCCATCCATCCATTCATCCTCAACACTTTTTCCCATTTTGCACAAGGTCAAGGTGTCACATCTGCAGTGACAATCATCTCGAGCCAAGGTTTACACTACCAGGTGGCTAGCCCTGCCACAGCAGTTCATTCACACCACTCACTCGTGCACACACTCTCACCTATGGCCAATTTAGAGTGTCCAATCCACCTACTGCATGTCTTTGGAAGGTGGGAGGAAACCAGGGCATCTGGAGGAAACCCACGTGACTGTAGGGAGGACATGCATATTCCATACAGTAGGCACCCCAGCCGAGAATTGAACCGGAGAACCTCTTGCTATGAGGTGACAATGTTAACTACTGCACCACAGTGGCCACCCCTACAGGTGTAGATAGTTAATAACAAAATGACTGAAGAATGTGATCTGAGGCATTTGTATAATAAATACCATAATTAGCATTTAAAGAGAAACTTTCAATAAGTTCACTAAAAATAAATAAAAAGTTTGAAAATGGGAGAAGTAAATGCTTTTACAAGTAACTGCCTCCCAATCAACCTAAGTAGTGAAACCTTAAATACAACAGAGTACAATTTAGGTTATTCATTTAAGGCTAGCCAGTGCACTTTTTGGTAAGGCAAAATTCAGTCAGCTGAAAACATGCAAGCTGTTTTTCATAGCTGAGAAGGGAAACAGTGATAAATAGACATAGGACAAGAACAGATGATATTTGTGCAAGAGGGAATACAGGGTCCAGCATGATTAAACAGAGCCTTAGAAAGTCTATGGGTAAGCTATCTATTTGTGGATACTTCCCCTAAAAGAAGGAATTACTTCTATTTTTTGAAAGTGTATATAGTTTTGTGAGTTAAAATGATTTGGGGTAGAAAATGTGTTGCTAAGCAAAAGTCTGTAAAATGTGACAAGGGTTTCAACAGAAATGAGAAGCATCAACTGCATACAAGATCAGCCTTCCAAGTATTCAAATGTAGCATGTCTGAAACATATATTCAAAAGATCTGCCTTGCAAAATATGTGAAATTGATTGCTTTTTATCAGAATGGCTACCTTATCAATATTATCATTGACTGTAAAAAGTATTTCATGTATAGACAAAAAGCAAAGAATACTGAATTATATTAAAAAGTATAAGGTGAAACAGCAATCTTATGTAAGGCACATGGATAAAAAGAGCATGTGAATTTGTCAATGAAAGGATTTCAGAATGGATATTTTGCAGGGTACCAGGGACAAAGAAAAATAGTACTGATTTTGAGAGTGCATCTTATAGTGATAGAAGACAAAATGAAGTACAGTGATGGTAGATTTGTGGAACTAAGGAGTTGTTGACAAGGAAGGTGGATTACAATGGCATATATTTATATTTCACCTGAAACAAATCTTGCGGAACTTAAGAGAATTTCTGGGAGAAATAATTAGCTTTCAGTAGGGAATACTGTTTATGGGTGGGGCTAGAACCTAGTTTGCAATAGTGAGGATATATCAGGGGACCTAGAAGGGAAATATAACAAAAGATGGTAGATTTCAGAAGAGATATATGAAAATATTTGGAATGGAAGATGTGAACTTGTATTTAAAAATTGCACTTTCAGAAACTATTTAAGTGATTTACTGCTGATTTCTTGTTTTATTTGTGCATTTATCCGTATTTAAGGCTAAGGTTTCTGCATTTGCTCAAACTGTTTTACTGTTGGTTTGACTGACTTGAAATTGCCTTGTCTAGCTAGTTTGTTATAGTTGTTTTGTGGTAGCATATGCTCTCAAGCCATCTTTTTTTGTGTTTTTACATTGAGGACTGGGATATTCCATCTAGTGGCAGTAAGTAGTAGCATAGTCTATCTGAGTTGGGAAACACATAAGAAAGCTGTAAGTGTGGTCATTTAATTGGCTAGAGGGCTTAGAAGCCAGTTTTCTGTGTTTTACGTGCCTATATAAATTTGGCATGTTTGCACAGCTTTTGACTCATTCCCACAAAGTTCAGCAATGCTTTTCACCATCTCCTGTGCCTCTGAAGTGACTTCCTTGCATCACATGCCATTCAGACAAAAGCTTAGTATTTGTATTTAAAAATCACATTTCCACAAGCTTTCAAGTACTCAAGTGCTGATTTCCTGTTTTATTTGTGCATTTATTCTCATTTAAGACTGAATTTACTCTGTTTGCTCAAACTGTTTTCCTGTTGTCTGACTGACTTGAAATTGCTTTGTCTAGTTAGTTTGTTAAAATTGTTTTGTGGTAGCATACACTATCAGGCAATTTTTTTTTGTATTTTTACATTAAGAGAACTGAGATATTCCATCTACTGGCAGTAGGTGGTGGCCTGATCTATCTGAGTTGGGAAACTTATGGGAATGCTGTAAATGTAGTTGTTTTATTGGCCAGAGGGCTTAAAATTAGTTTCATGTATTTCAAGTAATGTATAAATTCAAAATAACAATCTGGTAGTCAGAAACACACACATTACACCCACCACACATAGTATGTACCCCCCAAACATAGACCTACTTCTGCTGAGGCACTTAAATACAATCTTCATAAACCCCAGAGACCTCCCAGACTTTCCACTTGAAAAACTATCCTCAGCAAACTAGAAAGCACTCAAAAGTAACACCTAACACTGCACATATATCCATACCCAGTGGAGCCTCAACTATCAAGCCCAAAAGGCAAGCCAATACATTAGCCAGGACTCTAGTCACAGGGGACTCCATTGTATGACATACGGATACCCCACTCACCGGGCTGAATAAGCAGAAAATAACAGTCAGTTGCCTGTGAAGGACAAAGATCCTCCAAGTTAGGTACACACTCAAGTTATTACACTACATGTACCAGTATGATTCAGTCATGCTCTATGTAGGTGTAAATGACCTGAGATGTACCTCCCTAGACTATAGGAAGAGAGAAATTATGGAGCTCGTGAACTATGTGTCAAAGGCTGGTATGTGCCTAGCACACCGAGCAGCATTTTACTTTCATCAAGGATGATGCCACAATATTTTTTATTTATTTTATTTTATTTATTTTACATTTATTTTACATTTGTTGACCGGGATAGTCCGTCTGGATTACATGTCCATTTTCAGCGGAGGCCCGGGGAGAAAAGCTCCACAGTGACAGTAATTAATACAAAAGATAATACAAATGATTACACTCATACAAAAGTAATTATATTCTAATAATAAACATTAAAAGAGTAAAAATATTTATACAATAGTGAATATACAAAAAATCAACACAGATTCCGGAGTAGATATTCTGCTATTGAGGAATAAACTTCTTTAGTATAGAAGAGATGAGAAAAGGTAAAGCAGAAAAAATGAATATGAATAGAGGATGACTGACTTTAATAATTGGCTTAGTTTCTGGTGCCATTTGGGGGATACAATATTGTCAGCATGGGAGGATGTGGTTAATAAACCATGTTGCTTTGCCAATGATGGTCTGCACCTGTCCCCGCTAGGCTTTTGAATATTGGCTAAGACATTGTACTCCCCATACAGCCTTTTTTTAGGCAATACCAAACTGACAAAACTTCCAGCATAGCAAAATTTATCCAAGGAAATCTAAAGGTGTTATAGCTCACTGCCAGAAGTTTAAACAAGAAGGTCCACTCCCTCCAAGTTCTCCTTACTGTGGAGAATGCAGACATCTGTGCAGTTACTGAGACATGGTTTAAAGCAGCAGAGAGTACACTAGCAGTGCAGGCTTTAGTGTTTTCGATACATTTAGACCAGCAACTGCACAGGCAAAGACTAATTTTGGAGGTGTCTCAGTCTACATCAATAACAAGCACAGCTTGAGGTAGGTTAAACAGAATGATGCACTGGAGTTTCTCCACATCCAGATTACCATGGACAAATTCCCATACCATATCCTAACAAGCTATAAGTCGCCCACAATGTCCCATGAAACACATAGCTCATACTTAGACATACTGGAGACACTCATCATTCAACCAAATACCATCCTTATGAGAAACATTAATTATCCTTCTGTAAAGTGTGAGTCTAACATAACCCCAGTTTTGAAGGGGCAGATATTCCTAGACTTTGCAAATGCAAACACCCTGGACCAGATAGTGCATACACTTACTGCAGGTGCCAACATAATGGACCTAGTATTCACAAACATGGGAGAACACTGCCCACCACCCACCCCACCTCCCCGCAGGAAATACCATCTAACATAACTCCTCCAACTATCAGTAGGGTGCAGGTCTTAAAGGCACTCTGTAAGGTAAGAAATACAGTTCTGATGGGACCCAATTCTGTAGAACAGAGTGTGTGTTGTAACTTTAAGAAGCATTTCAAAGTGAGGGCATGTGAATATAGACAGAGAGCATATGCATGTAGCAGTGTCATTTTGAGAGAACAGCCAGAATGTTAACATGTATGAGTGCAGTAGTCAGTCTGTTAGTTTATTTAAGTTTAAGTTACTAAACCTCAATCCTGATGTGTTTGTATATAATAAAGCTGATTGAACTCAACCCACAACTGTTTGTCTGTTTTATCCTTATCAAACGAGCGACATGGTGTCAGAACCGGAATTGGGAGTGCAACTTCTTCAAGCCATGTGATGCACAGTTAACACTGAAGATACATTGAGCAGGTTGGGTGATACAGTGGTCAAACAATTTAAAAAAAGGCCAGAAACGAACTACAGGCAAACAGAACTCACATAAATGATTTACTTTGTAAAGAGAATGATACAAAGCATTTGCAAAGCACAAAATGCATTATTAATCAAATGAAAGGCACAAAATGCATTATTGATTAAAAGAAATATTCAAAACTATGATATCTGACAGACTTATCAGAAATACTTATGTGGGTGTTCAGAGTTATTTCTGATTTGCATAATGAGCATGTTAAAAGTAAAACGAGCACAAGAAAAGTATAACGACCATAATAAAAGTCAAATAAGCATAACGAGTATAATTAAAGGGAAAAATAAGCATAAAAAGGAAGGCAGCTACATGTTTTTTAGTAAACGACCATGTTTTGACATGAGCTACTATTTCGTATTGACCAAAGCTATTCAAAGTATAACTAGAGTTGTTAGAGTGTGCAAAGTGTTTGCAGTGTGTGCTTTATTACAGTGCAATTATTTCGAAGAGTTTACTGTGTGCAAATTACAATTAGTTTGCAAAGTGCAGTCAGAATACAGTCATTTCGAAAAGTTTCTTGTACTGTGTACATTTTATTTACAAAGTCAGTCATTTCAAGAAGTTTCTTGTGCTGTGTACAGTTCATTCGTAAAGTGCAGTCATTTCGAAGTGTTTCTTACTCTGATAAGGTGTGGTTTCACAAAGTATACTGATTTCAAAGTGTTCTTGTGCTACCGAGACTTATTTTACAAAGTACAGTTATTTCGAAGTTTGTTGTACTATTGGGCATAATTACAAGTTCTGGCATAAATTTCTGGCATATATGTGTGCAGGTTCATAAATAATTCCAAGGGTCTTTATTACTGCGTACTGGTATGGCAGAGGCATTTTGCAGACCCAATCCACTAGTGTTTGATTATAATATTGCTGAGTATTGGAGAGTATTTGAGCAGGAATACGATATTTTCATACAAGCAGCTTTTTCTGATAAAGATGCACGTACGAGGGCATTTATTTTGCTTAACTTAGTGGGGTCAGAAGTCACTGAGAGAGAGCACATTCATTTCTGTATGCACCAGCAGTATATGCAGGAGAAGGGGAGAATTGCCATATTGTTGTACAAGCTGGATCAAGGGAGGACCCTGAGTGCTTGAAATGTAAATTTAGAGAAATGTGTAACCCACAGACAAATGTTACATTGGAGAGGCACCTATTTTATACAAGAGACCAAAAGCCAGGAGAAACTTTTGCAGCTTATATTACTGACTTGAGAAACAAAGCCAAAACGCTCAGTTTTGGTGATTTGAAAACTGAGTTGATAGAAGACAGGCTTGTATGTGGTGTTAATAATGCTGCAGAGAGGAAAATTTTGCTTCGTGACAGTGATTTAACAGTGGGCAAAGCTATAGAGATTTGTCAGATACATGAGCTTACAGAAAGGTATACAAATATGCTTGCAAGTGATAAGACCATGGTTTCAACAGCCCTACAGCAAACGTAGACAGCATGCAGCACGTGGCTAAAAGAAACAGGCCTAAGCACATGGCAGCTGCAGTCACTGCAGGATTTTCATCGAGATCCAGTAACTTTCCAGCAATTTCTAAGACTAGCATAGTAAAACGGACATGCTCAGTGCAGCATAAGGCTGAGTCAGCAAAACCCAAGGCAAGTCTTATTGTTAACTGTCGTAATTGTGGTGCCAATCATGAGTCTAAAACAGAAAAGTGTTTAGCATTTGGCCAGCAATACCACAAGTGTAAAAAATGGAACCACTTTCAAACGTTTTGTAAATCAAGCAAGCCTCATTCATTTATTAAGATAGGTCATTCAAAAAAGCAACTTGATGACATAGAAAGCTGCAACTCAACTTTCTATGTAGATGGTGAATCAGCGGTTGGTGAAAAGGTTAATGCAGTAGATTTGTTGGCAAAGAACAAAGGGTTTTGTACTGTTATGATTAATGGTAAACCCATGGAGCTCAAAGTAGACACTGGTTCAAAGTGTAATGTTATGTCAGCAGAAACATTTGCTAGAGTAAGAGCTGGTGAACAACTTAATTTGGCCAATTGTGAGAAGCTTATTGCTTATGGAGGTGAAGAGATTCAAACCAAAGACTCAGTAGTGCTTTCATGCTATTCAGCAGGGAACAGTTAAAGCTTGCAATTTTATGTAGTCAGAAGACCTGTGCAGTCATTATTAGGTCTCAGATTCAGTTTAAGAATGAAACTGCTTTCCTTTACCAAAGAAGTCCATCATGCAAGCACATGTCCTAGTTTCAGTTTCCCCCGATGCTATTTTCTCAGAGTGTGCTGTTATTTTCGAAGACAAGCTAGGCAAACTTCCAGTTGTGTACACCATGAAATTAGACCCAGAGGTCAGTCTAGTGGTCAAACCAGTGAGAAAAGTTCTGATAGCTATGCAGGACAAAATCAAGTTCCAATTAGATAAAATGGTACAACAAGGTGTGATTTGTCCAGTCACAGAACCAACTGAATGGGTATCTTCCATGGTTGTTGCTCATAAGAAAAGCTCAGATGAAATCAGAATATGTATTGACCCAAGAGACTTAAACAAAGCACCAAAGAGGCACCACCATCCTATGCATACAGCTGAAGAGGTTGCTACCCTCATGCCAAATGCCACTGTTTTTTCTGTCTTAGATCCAAAGAATTCATTTTGGCAAGTAAAGCTTGTTCGCAAATCTTCACTACTGACTACATTCAGTACTCCATTTAGTAGATACAGATTTCTCAGAATGCCTTTTGGAATAAATTCTGCCAGTGTGAAGTCTTTCAGTGTGCAATGGAGCAAGTTTTTTCATGTTATCTCTCTGCAACAATAGTAGATGATTTACTAGATGAAGGCAATGGTGAAGCAGAGCATGACAGAAACCTCAGGAAAGTTCTGGACACAGCACATGAAGTGAACCTATAGCTCAGTCCTCTGAAATGCAAATTTAGGCTGCCAGAAGATACTTATGTAGGTCATTTATTTACCAGTACAGGCTTACAACCAGACCCTTCCAAGCAAACCGCCATTCTTGAGATGCCAGTTCCAGACAATGTCCAAGCCTTACAGGGTTTCCTTGGTATGGTTAACTATTTGGGCATGTTTATACCAGACTTCAGTGAATTATCAGTGCTTTTAAGAGAAATGTCACTTAAAAATGTTGCCTGGTCATGGTTAGAATAACACCAGAGAGCATTTAATGACCTTAAACAAACAATTGCCAGTCCACCTACGTTAAGATACTATGATGTCTACAAACTAGCAATTCTTTCCTGTGATGCTTCAAAGTTTGGTCTTGGTGCAGTTATTCTTCAAGAGGGCAAACCAGTAGCCTATGCATCTAGAACTTTTACCCAAACTGGGATGCAGTATGCTCAAATTGAGAAGGAACTTTTGGCAATTGTGTTCGCATGTTCGATTCCATGATTATATTTATGGCCACGCTATCCAGACTGACACTGATCATCAGCCTCTAGTCACTATTTTAAAGGAGCCTATGCATACAGCTCCAGCAAGACTACAAAGAATGATGCCCATATTACAAAAGTACAACTTCAAAATGGTCTATGCAAAAGGAAAACTTCTTTATCTGGCTGATACCTTATCCAGATAACTCAGAATTAACACAGAAAAGATGCAGAAAATTTTGACTTCAATGTCATGGAGGTGCATAATATTTCTACCACAAGACTTGATGGGCTAAGAGATCATACAAAGACTGATCCAATTTTGTAAAAGCTCAACCACTTCATCAGTGCTGGATGGCCATCAAAGCAATCTTGTGTACCAACAGAAGTGCAACCCTATTTTCCTTACAGAGATGAGATGTTGATGGAAAATGGTATCTTTTTCAAAGATCCTAAAGTTGTCATTCCTACTTCCATACAACATGAGTAAATTCAGATTTTGCAACATGGCCACCCAGGTTCCGAAGCTACCAAAATAAGGGTGAGAGGACTAGTATTTTGGCCTTCTCTGTTGAAAGACATTGATAAAGTGCTTTCATCTTGTTCAATATGTTATAGTACTAAAACGCATTTGCAAAAAGAGCCACTTCAGCTAAGACAAATTCCTGAACTAGCTTGGTCAACAGTAGCCACTGACAGAATTACTTAGCGTTGCTAGACTCTTATTTGAAATGGCTTGAGATCGATCTGCTACCTAACCTAACATTCAGTACTGTTATTACTAAGTTGAAACATCACTTCTCAGTCCATGGTAGTCCACAAAGTTATTTCTAACAATGGTGCTCAGTTTACCAGTCAGTTATTCCAGGTATTTGCAAAAAAGTGGGACTTTATCCATATTGCTAGCAGTCTGGAATACCCCCCGTCAAACGGCCTTTCTGATGCAGTACAAAGTGCAAAGCAATTACTAGAGCGGTCAAACCATTACAATACCAATATCTTCTTGAATTTGCTTAATCTCAGAAATATACCCCATGACAACTTACTTGGCTTGCCTGCTCAAAGACTTCTATCTAGGCAAACCAGAGCAACCATGCCTACCAGTTCCAGTTTGTTGGTGCCTAGTGCAAAAAACACCAAAGCAATCAAAGCCCAACTATTTAAAACATGTTCATTTCATAAGTCCAACTATGATAAAATGAGCAGATTTCTTTGTCCATTGAAAGAAGGAGATAGTGAGGATGCAAACGATGAAAGGTTTTGATCGAATTGGTCAAGTGATAGGTATATGTGCCGAGCCAAGATCCTATTTAGTGGAATCTGAGGCTATAGAATACAGAAGAAATGACAGGCATCTTCTTCCAGTGTCTGAACTGATATTACAGCATTGTACCTGTTATACAGACTCTAGATCTCAGAGCAACCCAGACGATGTTCCTGTTGAAGGACATGTCTCAGTACCTATTCCCATTCCAGACGATATCCCAGATGTCCCTGAAGTTGAACATTCATTAAAAGGCAGTCCATCTTGCTAAACCCAGTTTTAATTTTTATGTCACACGATCAGGTCATATTTCTAGACCTAGTGTAAAATACACAGTAACCTGGACATGATTGCTTTATTTATATTTAGTTCTGTATGACTGAAAATCAAAGAATTAGTTCTGTATAACTGCATGTCAAAGGATCATTTCTGTACAATTGCATATCAATGAATGTCGCCATTTTCAATGCATGACTTATTTCTCAAAGAGGGAAGATATAGAACAGAGTGTGTGTTGTAACTTTAAGAAGCATTTCAAAGTCAGGGCACATGCATATAAATAGAGAGCACATCCAGGCAGCAGTGCCATTTTGAGAGAATAGCCAGAGTGTTAACATGTATGAGTGCAGTAGTCAGTCTGTTTATACGTTTATTTAAGTTTAAGTTACTAAACCTCAATCCTGATGTGTTTGTATATAATAAAGCTGTTTGAACTGAACTCACAACTGTTCGTCTGCTTTATCCTGACTGGATGAGCGACAGATACTATCTCACAGTGTCTTTTAAATAACCTGAAATATGACCTATCAGGACCATCGGAGTTACTATTCAACCATTGCCTCTGAACAAGCTTCATGCCATGTGAATGGAGAATCTTAACAGTTATCCCCCTGCACAAGGGTGTACCATCAGTGGATCCCAGGAACTACAAATCCATAAGTCTGACTAGTCTCATATGCAAAGCCGTTGAAAGAATTATTATGGAAATGATTAACAGTGACACAGGAAAACTTCAGACACTGGACTCAAGCCAGTCTAGTTACATCAAAGGCAGGTCATGCCAACTGAACCCGGTGGACTTCTTTGAGAAGGTCACCAAGGCAATGGATGAGGACAAAGTGGTGCACACTGCCTACCTTGACCTAGCTAAGGCATTTGATACAATACCCTACTCAGACATTGTAAACAAATGCATGGAATTAGGCATAAACCTCTATGTAACCCAACAGATAGTTGCTCACAGATAGGACCCAGGAGTTTAAGACTGGAGAGGCCACCTCCATAAAGAGGCCACATACCAGTGGAGTCACCTAAGGCTCTGTGCTGGGTCTGTTCCTCTTTGGCATCTATTTATCTGAAGTCAAGGCCGATGTCTGGCTTACCAAGTTTGCAGATGATTGCAAGCTAGAAGCAATTATAGAAAACCCCCAATAAACTAACCTTTTATAGGAAGGTCTAACACAGACAAATGACTGGTGCCACATACACTGGTTAAAACTCATTGCCAAGAAATGCATAACAGTATCTTTTGAGAAGTCAGCCATCCTGGAAAACTACCTGATTAATAAAACACCCCTAAGTAGACATAGTAGCCCAACATACCAACATGTGTCTAAGGTTTAGTAAGAAAATTATTCTATGTCACTCAGCTTATAATTAAGGGTATGGCATCTAGATCCAGAGAAGTCATTGTGCCACTATACTCAGCCTTATCAGACCCATACTGGGTGTAAACACAGTGCCCTCTACAGATATCCTCAAGGCCCTGTTCTTATACTCTACTTACTAAAGATTGCTGAGAGGTGATTTATGCCTGGCATACAAGGCAACCTTAGATCCCAACTTGATGTACCTTTTGTATATCCACAAAATGAACAGCATCAGATGACTAGATCCAAGGATTAAAACTTTGCTTGTGATTTAAATAGGACATGTATGTATCTCAGAGAATTCCTGTTCTCTGGGATAGGCATCCCATCCATGTGAAGCAGAGCCCTTTTCTAAACCTATTTAAGCGTAACCTGGATCAGTGGATGGGAAATCGGAAATTTACCCGTGATCTGACACCTATCTCTGATGGACAGAGGCAGCAGTTAGATCATGCCCTGCCTAGCATGTACCTCTTAAACAACTTCTAAGGCAAAATAACCCATTTGATACATTTGGGTTGCATGGATAGGCTTATAAAGGCCCCAGTGGTCATAGCCTAGTATATAGCTATGAACCTATGTTAATTTACTAGAAGGAACTCAGACAGAGTTTACATATTTTTCCACAAGGTACAATAACTGGGCCAGACTAGACAAAAATTACATTTCACAGGAACATGGGTATTTAACTGAAATATTTTAAGGGATCTATATCAGAAACACAAACGGTTTCTGAGTGAACACGTAAAGAGTGACACATATTCATCGAACTGCATTTAAGCGATTTGATGAATATGTCACAGGGCAAGGAGATAGTTGGCCAACTACATGGAGTTGCCCTTTCTTTTGCTATAGTGCAATCTCGGAGTTGGAATATTTAGTTAGGGGGGTGTGCGGCAAAGCTCCCCACCTGATTATGGTTTTTAATTTTTATTTTTTTGCGAATGGTCGCGTGAATTTTTTTCACTAGGAAAAAATCTGATTAAGTGGCCATTCGCTGTTTACAGGTTTTGTGTATTATGTGTCAACTTTTATGTAGTCGCACATATGCGCTTAAGTTGTTTTGATATAGACCCCTTTTTAAGCATACCCAATAACTATTTCAGATCGTCTGCAAATAAAGACTAAAATAAAGATGCAAGTTAATAAAGCAAGAATATGAAAGTGGTGTTTCTTACATATTTGTTAAAAAGAAAGGAATTTGATGAACAAGTAATGGGAATAATTAGAGAGTTAATAGGGAAGACATGCATTTCTTTAAAAGGGATAGCTAGGGAGTGGGGTAAAATGAAAAATGGTGTTTGAAATACTATAGAAATAAGAGAAAAAGAGATATAGGAAATAACTAACATGAATTATTTAGAAGGGTTGTCAAAGATTAAAGTATTGCAGAAGATGAGTAATCTCACACAACAGGAAGAGGAATAACTGCTGAGTGCTACTGGGAAAATAACTTATGTATTTGGATAATCTGCATGAGTTTAGAAAGGTTGCTGTTAAGCAACTATTTTTTATAACAACTCCAGAGTACAAAAACTTTTAACATAACTTAAGTAACAACAAGTAGAATGGGTTGTTGGCAAATTTAGGAAGCCTATGACAGGAGAGATAACAAGAGATCCTACAAAGGTATTAGAAGTATTTCGGAAATTCTTTGAACATTTGTACAAAGCAGAAGAATGTTGAAAACATTTATGGAAGACTTAACTATGCCAAGAATGGAGGAAGATGAGGAATTAGTAGCTAATATAGGAAGAGATGATATTAAAATGATCACCAGGGAAGTCTCCAGGAAGAGATATCATTCTTGTCAAAGGCAAAATAATAAAATTATAGAACCCAAAATTAGTGTTCACAGACGGAGGAGGAATTATGGATGAGTGAGTTGAATGTGCCACTTTCTGTTTGAATGCACTGACTGTAACCACATCAAAGAGCAGAAACTTTCTTGATATCTTCTGAGGGACAGACCTCAGACAGTTATTAATATAATCTGTTTAAGAAAGAGTAGTTTGTTACTTTGTGGCCTCAACTGCAAAATAGTAGATGATTTCAGATTTGAAAGTAGGTAGCCATTTATGAACAATAAATCACTAAACAGAATGATTCACAATGAACCGATGAGTCTGTTAAACAAAAAGTGAGGGATCAGAATTTTACTAGCTCAGACTGACAAAATGCGACAGTGCATCGGGAAAGCTCTAGTAAATGAAAATGCTTGAAAACTGCCTACACAAAAGCATCAAGCATTTGTGTAAAGTAAATATGTAAAGTGAAAACAAAGAAAAACACTGTTGTTCAAGGTAATGCTGGTTACGACAGAAAGAAGTAAGAAAAACAGTCTGAAATAAACAGGGCTACTAAATAAATACCTCTTGTTATTTACAGAGCAGAGGGAAGGAAATTTATCATAGCTGGTCAGTAGAAGTTGCTGGGAAAAACAATAGTTGATCTAATTTTTTCAAAAAGAAATAGTTATGAAGAAATTTAAAAAGTAAAATGCAGACAAAATAATAGGAATTCATGTGATTTATCCTAGACTTCTCAGAGAAGTGACTTAACCTTTTCAACAAATCATATGAGAAGGGTAAGATTCCTGATGACTGGAAGTGGGCAGGTGTAATTTTTCCTTCATAACAGTGGAAGTAAGACAGGCTAAAAATTACTGACGTCATTGGGAAGTCATTTTTGGGTATAATCATGGAATTACTGTTGAAACAGAAATTACGATACTATGTAGAAGTCAGTGGGGTTCTGTGACAAATACAACATAGCTTCTTAGTAATCACCTGTTTAGATTACTGTAAGGTATTTGATGCAATACTGATCCAAAATTACTCCAGAAATAAAATGTCCTTGGTGTGACTAATAGTTTGATAGTATGGATAAAATTTCTTCTAGACTGACGGACTCAAAAGTATTTATTTTTATTTTTTTTTTTTTATTCAATCTGGTAAGCGGTGTAGAGCACTGATCTAAATGGACCTATTTCATTCTCAGCCCGGGTAAATATAAATGACAGTAGACAGGCAAGTTAACAAGAAGTATTATGGATGCAAACAAAATGTTGTGTAAAGACAGCACTTAATCAAAAACACTAGTAATAATAATAAAGTACGCAGTTTAAAGGACTATATTAAGTGATAGCTACAGTAAGGAAGAGAGAAGAAGAACAGAGTGAAATATTGACGGGATAAAGCAGAAACTGTAAAAGAGCAAAAGTAAGGTAAGAACACACAGAAATTAATTATATACAATATATACAATGTGGAAGAGATGCCACATGTTAGTGTAGGGAAATAATGTGCAGAAAACAAAGGAACCTGACTGGTGAAAGTGAGGGTGGGGGATTAGGTGATGTGTCCAGAGGGAAAGCTGGATCAGTGAACCAAAAGCCACTTTTAGTGCATTTCGTTTTATAGCGATTTGGTCAAATCACGTTTTCCTCCTGAGGATCACTATAAAGAAACAACAAGAGATTTCCCTTTACTTATGCAGTGCACTAATCCAGAAAATGACATTCTCTACTCTAAGATTTCTCCATCTGGATACAGTAGCTAAAGAACCGCAAGGCACAGTTTGGTGCCATACACAAATTTGACATGCAGTCAAATCCTGCAAAAGGTAAAAAGTTTTGTTATCACTCTAACAGTAAAAAAACATGTTCCACAAGTCTGCATTTTTTTAGAAAAGGCTAGATGCCACTGTTGTGGAAAATTAGACACATAAAAAAAATGTCACAGTAAAGAGCAATCTCAAGAAAAGCAAAATGAATAAACAATCATTTTCTCCTTTTCTGAAGCAAAAATAATTGACTTTGTAAGGTAGAATGTTACAATACAGTTAAAGTCTACAGACCTTACATCATTTCTTTTTTAGAAAAGGCTAGATGCCACTGTTGTGGAAAATTAGACACATAAAAAAAATGTCACAGTAAAGAGCAATCTCAAGAAAAGCAAAACAATCATTTTCAGTGCTAGACTGAACCAAACAAATATTTTATATGTAACACATGGCCTTACTCTCAATGTCAAAAATGCAGAACATTTTTTGGTAAACACAGCACCGCCACTAAATACTATATCAATAACATTTCATTTAAATTTGACCCAGTCGTCAGAGAGTTGGGCACTTATGTTGATAAATTCTCCTTTAACAACAACTCTATCATGGTTAGAAAATCCTCCTACTTTGCACAGATTATCCTTCATGGTATCTCCTCAAGGTCCTGAGAAGTTATAGTCCTAGTTTATTCCTCCCTTATTAGACACATTGTTAAACATAATGCATGTGCCTCTCCAAATACCAGATGTCTCAATTGCCCCTGTTTTTGAGGAATGCTCCTATTTTCAGGTCTTATTTAGGATGTCCCTACTTTTAGGCTTGATTTACCACTTCACACACTTTTCTAACCCCCCCCCCCATCACATGATTTTTGCAGTTGTCTAGTATGCAGACAACCACAGTACTTGACCAATCTACTAGTGGCAACAATAATTTAAAGAAGAGGACACACATCTTACATATCTCCTTTTCTGAAGCAAAAATAATTGACTTTGTAAGGTAGAATGTTACAATACAGTTAAAGTCTACAGACCTTACATCATTTCTTTGATAATGTACTTTATTTTTCTATCATCTTTGCTACTCTGTTTTATAGATGTAGTTTCTGAGCAGTATCCTACTTTTCTGCAGGAAGTAGGAAGAATTATGTGCTATTCAGTATTCAAGTATTATGCTAATTAGATATCCAGATTTTCAGCTGGATGTTCCTATTTTTCAAGGGCCTCTGTTCCTATGTTTAATGTCTGCATGTTGAGAGGTATGCCAAGTACCTAAATCAGCTTGAGAGACCTCAGTTTTAAGTTGTATTATCCCTAGATATCTTCCTCTACTCAGACTTATGAAGTGTTCTATCCTGGGATGATCCCCGATAAGTCTTCCATGCAATGAATGACCTCACACTCTTTGAACTTCTTCACCTAACCAGAACCAGTGGTAAAGCAAACACTTACTCTAGTGACCTAAACCTATACCATCACATTAAGAACACCAGCTGGTATGGCAGATTTCTGACCCATTGCATCCCCTTTTCTGGAATAGGTCCCCCTTTCATATCATGCACAGTTCTTCTCAGGCAACCTTTAAAACCTGTTTGGATGAGTGGATGAGTAATAAGAGGTTTTCACCTACGATATATTAAATCAAATCTAATTAATGGGGATACTATTAATCGCCCACTTAAACTGGGTGATATGACTGAGCATCTTGGTGGCCTCCTTGACCATAAGATTAGTAAGAACTTATGAACCTATGAATTCTTAATATTTCAGTAAGTTCTCAGAATCAGAAATAATAATTTTTGTCTATATTTATTATAAATAATGTAAGGATGAACATAAAGAGTGACACATGTGCAACAGTATGCATTACTCTTGAATGAATGTTTTGTATATTGTTTCCCAATAAATGTTTATAGAATACCACAACAAAGCTTAAACATACACGGGTAAGGGACTGGCTTTTTGGGAAAATATAATGGTTACTATATGCTATGAAAACCAAAGAAGAAATGCTTACTTCTCTTAGTTGTACTGATGGACCAGCTTTGTCTGGTAGAAGTCTGCAAAAATGTATGTTAACTGGAAAAAAAAATCCAGGACTAAAAGTGCATTTCATGAATTTAAATCAGTGCTAGAAATATATGATGACTGGTGCAAATAAGTATTATTCATGGAAATGGAAACATTGCACACTGTAAACATTGTAACCTATAAACATTGTAAGTTGGAAATGCCACAGTCTTTGTGAGTTAAGGTATTACTCTAGAGTTTTGTGAAAGTGGAATGTAACCATTTGCAATGAAGAAGAAATCTGATGAAGAGGTTGGAAGACCTGATAAAGGACATATTATTTGTCTGCTGTCTACTGGAATATAAGACTCAATACTCTGAATCCAAATACTGTCATTCCAAAAAAGAAAAGCAAATTATGAAACTCACTGCTATACCTTTAAAGGGTTTTGGCAGATGTCTTTGCCCCATGCAACTACAGCATGGGAGATGACCCCCCCCCACATCCATACTACTTCAATATGCCTGTACCTTGAAGTAGGGGGAGTACTCCAGTATACTGCAGTCTTGGAATTAGTATATATGCCCATTAATCATAAAGTTCTGAGGGGTCACAGTTATCATTATCAGTCTTTCAACAGGTGCAATATTAACACACCGATTCACTGTGAATGGAAAGCCCTGACTGCTCTTTCGCTGAAAAGCAATCATATCATATCATATGTTTTCTGATGATTATAAATTGAGTGTTAAACAGGTTGCTTATTAGCATGTATTACTGATGATGATTCTAAAAATAATGTAACAATTAATACACACAGAGGTCTATTTGTCTTTTATTTGTATATAACAGATTGCCATATCGTGCAAACTTTGTGTCATCTATTTTTCAAAGATCATTGGAAAACCTCTTCAAGGATTTGAAAGTAACTGTGCAGTAGGATGAATTGCTGATTACTGGAAAGACAGAAAGCATTTCTGTCACTTACATGCAAAGTGTTGCATTGACTAAAAGGCTATGAAATGAGAATTATTAAATCAAAATGTGAGTTTGGCAAAGCACGAGTTGAGGCCTGGACTGATGTTAGTGGCTCAAAAGACACCAAACTCCCCTTTGATGCTGGAAGAAGACTGTGGATTGCATTCCCATATCAGGTACTTGGATTCAGTTTTCAATATTGAAACTACAGTGTACTACTTATATATATATATATATATATGGTTCCCATTCAGAAGCCTGAAACATCATAAGCCTGAAAATCAAAATCCTGAAACCAAAAGCCTGAAAATTCAGAATCCTGAAAACTCAAAATCCTGAAAGACCAAAATCCTGAAACTCAAAATCCTGAAAACACAAAATAGACATACTGATGTCATTGTGGCTTTGCTATTGTTAGCCCTGTGGTGTTAGGTCATGCGTTGGGGTCAGGGAAGTGTTGCGGTTGGTTTTATTTTAGGGTTGGGGCGGTTTAAGTGAGTTAGGGTTAGGGCGCAGGTTAGGCATGTATGCAATAGTGACAAATATTGGGCTTAGGGGCGGTTTAAGTGAGTTAGGGTTAGGGCGCGGGTCAGGTGAGTGTGCGATAGTGACGGACCTTAGGGTTAGGGTTAGGGTCAGGGTCAGTTGGTAGATATTAGTGTCTTTATAGTGACATATTAGCATTATTTGTGTTTTCAGGATTTTGAGTTTCAGGATTTTGGTCTTTCAGGATTTTGGTCTTTCAGGATTTTGAGTTTTCAGGATTCTGAATTTTCAGGCTTTAGGTTTCAGGATTTTGATTTTCAGGCTTATGATGTTTCAGGCTTCTGAATGGGAACCATATATATATATATATATATATATATATATATATATATATATATATATATATATATATATATATACACAAATACATACATACATATATATATATATATATATATATATATATATATAGAGAGAGAGAGAGAGTAAGATACATATACCCTCCCCGTGTTTTTAACGTTAACCAAAAATTATTATTTTTTTAATTGTAAAGAACATACCACATCTACATTCCATATATTCCAGGCACAACATAAAACAATGTTAACAGACATGTTTTCAGCCTGTTCTGTATATATTCATCATCTCAAAATCTGACAATTCAGCTGCATTAAAAAACATGCTTTATTATTCCTCTCCTCCAGATTCTTTTTGCTAAATGCATATATTCAGCTACCTGTTTATGCTTCATTAAAATTCTGACTGGTAGTTTTTGCAAAGATTCCAAGGGAATCTAAGGGTGTTACTGCTCAATACTAGGTGTTTAAACAAGAAGTTACACTTCCTCCAAGGTCTCCTCACCCCAGAGAATTTGGACATCTGTGCAGTTACAGAGACACAGTTTAAAGTAGCAGAGAGTAACCTGGTAGTGCAAGGCTATAGTGTTTTCCATACATTCAGACCAGCTAATGTATAGGCAGGTACTAAAGGTGGACATGTCTCGGTCTACATCAATAACAAACATGCCTCCAGGTTGGTCAAACAGGAGGACGCACCTGAGCTTCTCCAAGTCTAAATAACCTTAGGAAAAGTCCACTACCATAGTCTAGCAAGTTACAGATCACCTTCTATGTCCTATGAAACATATAACGCGAGGAGCAAAGCTTTCGGATAAAATCCTTTATCAATACTGAAAATACAAATGCAAATGCAGAGTATATATAGGTCTAAAAAAGTCATATGACCGGCAGCCAAGAAGTCACATGACCCAATCATTAAAACAAAACATGTAGAAATAAATAAATATGCAAAGTTTTAACCTAAAAATCACATGTACAATCATATACATAAAGAGAAAATCTCATAATCTAGATCTACTCATTCTAATCAAAATAGGTTTAAGGCTGACAGTACTATTCAAACCAGGGGGTGAGTCACCCATCAATCTAATTATCCAGTTGTATTCTTTAATTTCTAATTTGTTATTGATATCACCACCTCTGGGTGAGGGTGAAACATGGTCTATAGCTTTAAATTTAAATACATGCTGTTCACCAAAACATAGCCTGTGTTTATATAAAGCATTAGTGTCCACACATCTTCGGATTTCGGACTTGTGTTCTGTGATCCTATCTTTAAGTTTATGTGTGGTTTTACCCACATAGAAAGAGTTGCATAATACACAGGTAGCAAGGTAAACCACGTGGGTGGTAACACAAGTAGCAGTTACATTGAACCTAAACAGCCTCTTACTGACTGGGTGTTCAAAGATACCTAAATGTTCATCATCAATGTCATCACAGCACGAGCAATTATAACATTTTCGTGTGCCCATAGTGCTGGATGGATGTGTTGTGATATTTGTAGGAAAATCTTTGTAACAGAGGACACTCTTGAGGGTTCTCATGTTACGATATGCAAAAAATGGGACATTGCCCAGCATTGCTTTTAACTCTTCAGATGCCATCAAGATTAGCCAATTCTTATGGATAATACGTTTAATACATGGTGTTTTTGTACTAAATGAAGTAACGTATCTTACTTTCATCTCATTCTGGATGGACACATTGGGCAAGCCAACAGCTTGTGTTTCTATGGCGTCATTTAACATAACAGGGGCCACCCTCGACTTTCTTTCGTCTAGCACATTTAGTTTCTCATTATTTAAGATGGTAGCATCATAACCACTGTTAGTGAAATCAGCTATCATCTCATTCAACTGTTCGGAGAAGCTAGGATCTTCCGTGTTAAACCTACTGGCTCTATAAAATTGAGACCTGACAGTACCTCTGAAAACATGTGGCGCATGCATACTACTTGCATGAGTGTACCTTCCTGCACAGACTTCCTTTCTATGGAGGCTTGTTCTAAGTGTACCACCGTCAAGACTCAAGTTGATATCTAAAAAATTAATAGTAATTTCAGATGAACACATTTTGAACTTCAAAAAAGATGAGATTGAATTGATGTACAGCATAAAATCATTCAAATCCTGTAATGTGCCCCCCCAAATCAAAAAAACAGTCGTCCACAAATCGTTGAAAGAACTTTACATTATCTTTATATGGATTCAAACCACTAAATAAATGTTTCCTTTCCCACTGGTATAAAACTAGGTTGGCATAAGTATTGGCTACCGAAGTACCCATAGCCACACCTGTGAGCTGAAGATACAAGGATTCATTAAAAAGGAAAACATTATTTCTCAACACCACATCCATGAGAGTACATATTTTTTCAATTTTGTGGAAGTTGGGATCAGGACATGAGAGTAAGAATTCCCTCAACAAATCCAGGCCAATATCAGTTGGAATGACAGTAAACAAAGATACTATGTCTAGGGTTACCAAAAGGTACCTTCTTAGATGTAGAGACGCCTTCTCTATGTTATACCATTGCTTAAGCTTCTGAACAAAATCAATGGTGTCACGTAAGATAGAGTCACATTGACTAAGATATGGTTGAAGTTGATCATGCAAATAAACTGAAAGCGGTTCTGTTACCCAACCAGCACCTGAAACAATTGGCCTCATTGGTGGATCAGTGAGGGATTTGTGGATCTTAGGGATGCTGTATAACTGTGGGGTAATTGGGCACGGTACGGTCAAATAATTAAATAGATCTAAGTCTATGTCACCTTGGATCTGTAGGTCATAAATTACCATATTCACGTATGAGATACATTTCTTAACATCCAAAGGGGTGATTTCCTTAAATGCAGTGTCATCACTAAGTAAACTAGACATAGCCAAAAAATATTTGTCTCTATTCATAAGCACAACTGCACCCCCCTTATCAGCTTGCTTAATGACAATATTTATATTAGATTGCAAGTCTCTGTATGCTTGAAACTCTTCATAGCTAAGGTTAAAACATTTTCTATCATTAGATATAGAAACACAAGCTGTTGGCTTGCCCAATGTGTCCATCCAGAATGAGATGAAAGTAAGATACGTTACTTCGTTTAGTACAAAAACACCATGTATTAAACGTATTATCCATAAGAATTGGCTAATCTTGATGGCATCTGAAGAGTTAAAAGCAATGCTGGGCAATGTCCCATTTTTTGCATATCGTAACATGAGAACCCTCAAGAGTGTCCTCTGTTACAAAGATTTTCCTACAAATATCACAACACATTCATCCAGCACTATGGGCACACGAAAATGTTATAATTGCTCGTGCTGTGACGACACTGATGATGAACATTTAGGTATCTTTGAACACCCAGTCAGTAAGAGGCTACTTGTGTTACCACCCACGTGGTTTACCTTGCTACCTGTGTATTATGCAACTCTTTCTATGTGGGTAAAACCACGTAGAACTTAAAGATAGGATCACAGAACACAAGTCTGAAATCCGAAGATGTGTGGACACTAATGCTTTATATAAACACAGGCTATGTTTTGGTGAACAGCATGTATTTAAATTTAAAGCTATAGACCATGTTTCACCCTCACCCAGAGGTGGTGATATCAATAACAAATTAGAAATTAAAGAATACAACTGGATAATTAGATTGATGGGTGACTCACCCCCTGGTTTGAATAGTACTGTCAGCCTTAAACCTATTTTGGTTAGAATGAGTAGATCTAGATTATGAGATTTTCTCTTTATGTATATGATTGTAAATGTGATTTTTAGGTTAAAACTTTGCTTTTTTTTAAAAATATACATTCTCCCTTTTTTTAAAAAATATACATTCTTCCTTTTTTAAATGTTTTTTGTTTTCATGTATGCATTATGCTGTTGCATTTTTTAGCTTTGCATATTTATTTATTTCTACATGTTTTGTTTTAATGATTGGGTCATGTGACTTCTTGGCTGCCGGTAATATGACTTTTTTAGACCTATATATACTCTGCATTTGCATTTGTATTTTCAGTATTGATAAAGGATTTGATCCGAAAGCTTTGCTCCTCACATTAAAATGTTTTTTCTACTGAGAGCGTTGTTTGTCTTGCTGGACCTCTTGGCATTTGTCTATGAAACATATAACTCATACCTAGACCTACTGGAGACACTCACCATACAACCCAATACCATATTCATGAGTGACTTTAATTACCTTTCTATAAACTGGAAATCTTACATGATCCCTACCTTGTAGGCCCACAGATTCTTGGACTTTGTAAATACAAACATCCTAGACCAGCTATTCCATACGACCACTAGGATCTGCTACTCACAAATATGAGAGAACAATGTACTCCCACCCCGGTGCAGTGTCCTCTCTGGTAAAGGCAGACCATAAATTCATCTCTTTTGAAACAAAAGTCAGTTCTGTAACACCAGCAAGTCTTGTAACCATTAAGAACTACTCCAATGTAAACTACATATTATTAAGCAATAACCTGTCAAAATTTCAAGCTCCTACAAATGAAGAGATCACAGAAGTCTATGTAGAACTAGTCACAGAAACCCTGTACAATCATGTTATCAGTTGCATAGAGACAGCTGTGCCTACCAGAAGTAAGCCCAAAACAAACTGAAAAAACAAACCATCCTTATCAAATCGTAACATAAACAGGATGTACAATAAAAGAAAAAAAGTTGCAGTAAAAATTCAGAACGGCACCACCCAGTAGGATAAACACTCTTTTAAAAAAGCTAAGCAAACAGTTAAGAGTGCATGTTAAGGCAACTAAAGAGAATTTTGAGGTAAAGTTTACCTCCCAGGCTAAGTACAACCACAAGCCTTTCTTTAGAGATGTTTAAAACCTCAAAGGCATCACACAGCAGTGTGCAGAACTGAGTGTAAATGGAGCCACCTACATGGAGCCATAAGATATAGCAAACCTGCTTGCCAACAAATTCAGCTCTAATTTTACCCCCCATTAGCCCTCCAGGTAATACCATCAAAGACAAACCCACCAACTAGATGCAATCACTAAGAATACTACATCAATGGACCCTGATAATATCCAAGTACGCCTCCTGAATAGCCTGAAACATGACTTAACATGTCCACTGGAGTCACTATTTAACCATACCCTCCAGATAGGCTTTGTACCATGCAAATGGAGGACTGCAACAGTCATCCCTCTACACAACAGTGGTCTATCATCAGACCTCAGGAACTACAGACTCAGATCTGGCCAGTATCTTATGCAAAGCCATAGAAAGAATTAAAACTGGAATGATTAATAATTACATAGAAATCCTCCAGACACTGGATCCAACCCAGTTTGGCTTTATCAAGTGCAGGTCATGCCTACTCAGCCTTGGTAACTTCTTTGAAGTGGTTATTAAGGCAATAAATGAGGGCAAAACTATGTGCATTGCGTACCTTGATCTGGCTAAGGCACTTGATACAGTACCCCATTCAGGTATTGTAAATATAACTCATGGAATTACATATAAACCCTCATGTTACAGGCTTGATAGCCAGCTGGCTCTCAGACAGGACCCAAGAAGTTAGGGTACGGGAAACCACCTCCACAAAGAGCCTGGTCACTATCAGAGTCTCTTAGTGCTCTGTGTTGTATTGATACTTTTTGGCATTTACTTCTTAAAAGTCAAACCCAATGTCAAGGGCCTCTGGCCGACCAAGTCTTTTGTTCAATCCAAATTAGAAGCAGTTACAGAATCCACCCAAGGCACTAACATCCTACAGGAAGGACTATTACAGACAAATGACTAATGCCAAAGCCACAGCTTAAAACGCAATGCCAAGAAATAAGTAATAGTACTTTCTGGAAAGCCAGCTGCCCTGCAAAACTACATCATTGATAAAACACCCTTAAGAGTTGGGGTCTACTTCACGTTGTTGTAAGCTGACAATATCGTGTCTGATATTGTCGGCACGACAATATCAAAAGTGAAGAACATCGTGCAAGTAAATGGAAATCTCCGTAAGGGGAGATTTCCATTTACCTCAATGTAGTGCGGTCTTGGAGTTGGTATATTTAAGTAGGTAGGGTGTGGCCATTTACACCATTTATTTATTTTTTTATTTTTTTATTTTTTTACGTTATTCGATGTTTTACTTAATCGATCAATGAAGTTCGACCTTTATTGATTCGATTAAATAAACTTTCGATAACATGATATAGACGCAAGAGTTGACCCGGTAGTCAGGGATTTTGAGACATATGTAGGTAGCAGCCTGGCTTTCAACCAATATATGTCTAAGGTAGTAAGGAAATCATTCGATATTGCTCATCTTATATGCAACGGCATGGCATCTAGGTCCAAGGAGGTCATAGTTCCTCTGTATTCAGTGCTTATTAGACCCATCACTGTGTACAATGCCTCCTTAATATGTACCTTGCCAGGCACATGCAGAAACTGAAATATCTACAGAGGCTCTGCGCAAAAAGAATACAGGGTGTTAGCAACAAGTCCTGTGTAGATCACCTCAAAGCCCCATGTCTATACTCTGTATCCTACAGATTATTAAGAGGCGAGCTATGCCTGGCATACGAGGCATCCCTGGATGCTGCCCAGATTGAACTTTTGCATATCCATAGAACCAATAACATCAGAACTGCAAGATCCAGAGAATTAAACCTTGCTTATAACATAAATAGGACATTTTGGAGGGCAGATTGTATCTCAGAGAATTTCCCTTCTCTGGAACAGGCTTCCCCCACCTCCATTGGTTTTAGTGAACAATAAAAAAAAACAAACTATACACTAGAAAAACCAAAGTAGGTGGGGGGCTTCACCCCCCCACACACACACACACCCCAATATGGGGGGCTGTGCCCCCCACCCCGCCAATTATATATTCTAACTCCAGGATCACACTAGAGTGGGGAAAAGGAGAGAAATCTTTTACTTGCCTTTTTCTAATTGTCGGGCAAATGAACTGTTGGGCAAATGAACTGTCAAATGGGCTGCCTGAAATTTCTGTTGGACAAATGAAGTTTCAGTCAAATGAAGGTGACATATATATGTGTGTGTGTGTGTGTGTGTGTGTGTGTGTGTGTGTGTGTGTGTGTGTATATATATATATATATATATATATATATATATATATATATATATATATATATATATATATATATATATATATATATATATATATATATATATATATATATATAAATATATATATATATATATATATATATATATATATATATATATATATATAAATAAATATATATATATATATATATATATATATATATATATATATATATATATATATATATATATATATATATACATACATATATAGCTATACAAAGGACCCTTTAGCCATTAGACTATTACACATCTGTGAACCTATGAACCTCAGAAAGTTACCAAACAGACTCCATTCTCATGCACCTTTCACTTTAAACGTCTTCCATTTCTTCATTTATATTCTCTCTTGTATTTATCAAAGAAAAAACTCTCTCATAATAATCTTAGACTGCACCCTCCCAAATTCTCTATATTCAGTTTCCATCCAAAAATCTTTTTCGTTATATTCATAGAAATAACATTCACTATTAAATTTCTTTCTTTTCACTACATAAATTCCATACCAATAATTGTCATTCTTCTTCATTAATACTTTTGTAACAAAAAACCCTTACCAGAACATACATTGCACAGGTCAGAAAATAGATGTGGAGAAGACAAAAAAAATGAATTTTATCACTTGGACTCAGGAAAATGTTTAACGCTCGAACTAATTGCCAAATGTAGATTGGCCCCACAAACCTCTCAACTGTACAGATTTTTTGCAGAATTTCCAGATTTTTGCCTCATATTTTTGGTTCATTTTTTGTAAAAGTGTGTTTTTCTGGCAAATTAATAGCAAATCACTAAAGACTGAAGTTAGAAAATAATGACAGATATTTGAGTTTCAGACTTTATATCCTTCAGAAAATTCATGCTAATGCAACACCTGTTATTTTATCAACTTTCTAAGTTTGTAAGAGCAATATTTAAAAACTGTCCCTGTTTTTGGGGCTTTGTCTCGCTTTTATTTATGGCTTCGTGCAGATGTCATGCTCTAAGAGGTTGAGCGGTATTGGGCAGTTAGTGCAACACAGAGAAAATGCAATTCAGAGACAGTTAGAGCTGCAATGAGAAAGACTTCATTATCAGCTCATTAACATGTCATTATATCTAACACTAGCAATATCAAACCTGACTATTAGTGTTCTCCCAGCGGCCCTTGCATTGTGTTAGCAAAGGCACATCCCTACATGTGCATATGCACAAACATGCACACACACACACTCTTACCAGCTATTCCCACACACATACTTCCACATCCAGTCATCAACAAAGAAGACCCTCCATACACTTGTGTGCACAAACAAAATCACACACACACAAACATTCACACAGCCTTATTCATGCCTGTCTACACATGTCCACACATACATATGCACACACAAACACAGTCCCCCACCCCCACACCTTCACTGAACTTACGTGCATCAGGAGTACTTCCATAGGAATGAGTGGACGGCTTGATGTTTTGAAAGCAATCACTTTTTCCTCCTACAGTAGAATTGCTAGGCTGAGAAAATAAGGAATTGTGGGCATTTCCAGGGGAGAGGACGTGCTTAATTAGCCATTCCCCCAGACTGACGCATTAGTCAGTGGCTTCACCTATGAGATTACTGTTCGTGCTGAGCCCCCTATGAGGGGAAACATCAGAGAAAGAACAGTCTCTGAAAAGGAAAGTCTTAGCTTGACACAGAAACCTTCCAAGTTAACCTTTTCACATTGCCCTTTCTGAATTAGGGTTACCACCTGTCTCTCTTTGCTAGGGACAGTCCCTCCTTGGGCAGCGATGTCCTGCTGAAAAAACTAAAAAATGGCAAATGTCCTGAGATTTTAGGGCAAAACATATTTCCCACGTTTTCTTTAATAGTTGCATAAATTAGTTATTTTGTATTTGAAACACCTAAATGCTATAAGAAATAATGTAAGCAACTTAAATACTACACAAATAAGTTTTTATTTTGGCAAAAAAGTCACGTTCTGTCCTTTACATAGGCCGTGGATATGTGTTGTACTGCATAATTTCACATTTCTACAAAAAATGTCCCATTTTGGGCATTTGAAAAGGTGACAACCCTAGTTCTGAATTTCAGGGATCATATTTAAATTTCCATTTTGCTTATCATTATATATCATATCCTGCTTACTAGGATTTAGTCTGGATCCCAAGAAAATTTTGAAATACTAATTTGTGAAGATTGTTTGTAAGGATTAACGTGAACTAGAAGTCAACAAATGATATTTGTGTTGAAAAAATGTTTTCCTGATGAAGATTTAATTAATTTGGTGGAAAAGGATCATGTCCTTAAGAGATATTTTATTGGATGAACTCTATGCATGTCACTCTAGTATTGCTTAGTATTGTGAAAATGAAGGCATTTATCAGAAGGAAGGGTAGTTGCTTGCAAGGTAGTGAAAAATAGAAATATAGGATGTGTACAAGGCATGTGTACCCTGTCAAATGAAGTAGAAGATGTTAAAATAAGCACGATTATACTAGTGAGGATTTCCTGGAGGATGATAAAGATCACATATTCACTTTGTAGGATCATTTTTGAATAATGTATTCATTATTGTAATGGCTACATATTCAAAATAGCCTGACATATTTTATGATTGAAATTATATCTCAAGCTACCATTAGGTCATCTGAAAACACTTTTCCTGATTATGATCTTCCTGCACATTTTGCTAATGTCAGTGAACACAATTAATATTAGGAAAATGTTATAATTTTGTTAAACAAGATAGAATATTCCATTCTACTAGTATACCAGGATATACTGTAGCATAGTGTGTTGGCTGAAAAAGATTGTACACACTTTCATGACACATATGAAGTAGGAGAGTTCTAGAAGAGCTTCACAAAGCTGGTTGCTTCCGAGTCATTCTATATATTTTGTATAAATAAATTCACATTTTTTAGTTAAATTAAATTATTCAAGGTGACTTCATGGTAGTAGTGTGTGAAGATATTTCATAAGTAGCAATACTTATTAGCATCTAAGTGTCTTGAAGAAGAAATGGCTGCTGACACAAATTGACAAGTGCAACCAAAAGCAAATGATTGTGATGTTTATAGAAAGAAGTTAATCCAACTTACCATACAAAGAAATTATGAGTGTGCGCTAAATGAAATTCAGCATGACTTAACATATTCAACAAGAGTATTGGTTAGATATTTAAGGTTGTTGTTGTTTCTCTTTCGGCTTTTCCCGGTAAGGGGTCGCTACAGCGGAACTCCGGTCCGCTAATGATTGGCAGTAGATTTTTATGAAACGCCGAGGTGCCAGTTCGACGCTCAACCTTCAACGAAGCCATGCCCATTACGCACGCATGTCTTTCGAATGCTACTCATCCGCAGGAAGGACATGCAGACTCCACACAGAAGACACTCCCAAGCCCAGCTGAGAATCGAACTGGGGAACCTCTTGCTGTGAGGTAACAACGCTACTGCCGTACCACCGTGGCATGGTTTTTGGTTAGATATGTAAGGTGATATGAAGTAAATGAAGTTGGCAATGCTGAAATCCTGCCTGAGCAGCAAGTCAGCATTATACCAGTTAGAAGCAAGATGACAAAATGCGGGGCAGCATTCAGGTCTGAAGGACAATATGAGACTGACTGGAGTGCTGGCAGGAGAGAAAGATACTGATTTAATGGTCTATATGAAAACAAAGATGGTGCAGTAAACTAGTTTTATGAAAAACTCATTAGGGATTGAAAATGTTTTGCAATTACCTATGATTGGAACTAATAAGAAATATGCAGTGCCAAAAGTTATTTTCATCCAGTTTGTGTTATGTTATAAAAAGGAACAGGCTTTCTGACAATTACAATAACCAGAGAGGTGATTTGCAAAAGAATGAACATTACTAATTGCTAGCGTCCAAATAAAAAGGGATTCTGGTGCCATTTTATAGAGCAGCTAGTGTATGATGCTAAAAAGAGAGAAAATAACGATTCAAAGATGATTAGGTGATGGTCAACAGCTGTACATCATTTGTTGAACAACACATCAGGTGTTATGAAATATGTATTGTTCCTAATGGACTAGCAATGAATAATAAATTATATTGAAACAAATAAGACCTATAAAGTGTTTCTAAAGGGTGTGAATAAAAGAGTGAAAATATCTTTAAAAAATAAATATGTAAGTTTACAAAATGTTCAAATTTTATATTTGTAAAGGAGTTGGGGAAACTCTATTACTAATATAAAAGAGAGTAATTTCATTGTGTCTATTAATGATGAAGGTAGGGTTTTAAGGCAAAACTCTATAAGAGACTAAAATAAAAGTTATAATTACCCAATATTTTTCTTCCTCATCGTGGTGAAGAAAATTAATATTATTATTCAAGCACATTAGAAATTAAGATAGAAAGAACATATTTATTTCTATTTAATGATGTATATATTATACAATGGGGAATTTTTATAAAACATTTTTAAACACACACTTTTGAGGTATGATAGAAATGTGTCTTAAACCTAGTAGGCTCTACATGTATAACAGATTTGATTGATGCAGTGACGGCCTACAAGATTATTTCTAAAATATGTTAGTGGGGGTTATAATTATAGGTTCATATGTTCATAAGTACCAGGTTGGCTGCCTTTGCAGGTTATTTCAAGCCTACAGTTTCCCTTTTTGTGTTCAGAATAACCTATCCCATTTGGTTATAGATTGGCCTTACCCTTACAATGGTAGATAATCATATATTACCCTTAATGAGAGTAACTGGGATCATACCATAGATAATTTGTGGGGACCAGTGCATGAGATAAAACATTTAGGATTTGCCTCTGTCCAGTAGTAGTACAAGGGACAGTCCTGGGATAAATTTTCTGTTTCCCATCCATAGATCTAAGTTGTGCTTGAAAATGGACAGGGATGAACTCTGTTTTATGTGGATGTTCTGCTGTTCCACCACAGCAGTATCCTCTAGGAGACATACCTGTCCCTCCTAACCACTCTGTTGATGAGGCAGAAGAGGTTTAGATCACTAGACTGAGTATTTTTTATGCCATTTGACTTGCTGATGTGCAGTAAATCTATCAGTAATGGCTGGAGGATGCCTTGAATGCCAGACACAGGTCACCTCTTAGCAGTCTGTAGGATACACAGTACAGTGACAGGGCTTGAGTCAGTTCATGTAGGACGTGTTGTTGAGGCTGTGTATCCTTTTAATAAGGTATCTTTGTGGACATTCCATTTGTTGCATGCTCTTTTTTACAGATACATCCCAAAGGTGGCATTATATTCAATGGTTGGCTTAATGAGGGCTAAGTAAAGGATGACAATGACATTCCTAGATCTAGACACAATCCCTTTGTTTATAAGCTGTGCAGTATAGAAGGACTTTCTTAAAACAATAGACATATGTTAGTCAAAAGTTAGGTTACTATCCATGCAAGTTTCCAAATCCCAAATAAGTGGGTCAACTCTTAGTGGTGTATTGTCAATGTGGTTGTTCTCTGGGATAGAGGACTTCCCAAAGGATGCAATAATGTATTTTTTGGCATTTAGCTTCAGTCCATAATTTTGGCACCAGTTATTTATTTCATAAAAACCTTCCTGCAGGATGGCTAAGTCATTTGGGAATTCAGTCATTGCTCCTAGCTTGCAGTTATCTTCAAACTTAGTCAGCCAGAGCCCTTTGGTACTGGCTTTTACTTCAGACAAGTGTATGTCAAACAAGAGATGTCCCAGCACAGAACCTTGGGGGACTCCACAGGTAACTGGTCTCTTTGTGGAGGCAACTTTCCCTATTTTGATTATTTACTTTTGTATCTGTGAGCCAGTTGGCAATACAGTGGGTGACATGGGGGGGTTATTCACAGTTTATTTAGCTTTTCTACTATGCCTGAGTGGGGAATTGTGTCAAAAGCTTTCGACAGTTTGAAATATGCACCATGTATCATTTTGCCGTCATCAATTGTTTTGGTGACATTTTCAAAAAATTCCGCCAGAATGAGCATGACTTGCCCTTGACGAATCCAAACTGTGACAAGGCCAGTGTTTGGAGGCTCCTATGGGTCTGTAATTGTCTGGGTCAGTGGAACGTCCTCCCTTATGTAGGGGAACAACTGTAGCTGTTCTCCATTCACTTCGTACAAAACCTGTATGGATACAGAGATTGAACAGTGTTGTTAAGGGTGTGATTAAATTGTGCTTATTGCTATTTAAGATGCATCCAGGGATATTGTCAGGACCCATTAATGCAGCATTTTTAGCTTTTGATAGGACTTTTAAGACTTGGTTTTGTGTGATAGATGGAGATGACCCAGTTTCAGGTATATCCAGAGGGGAGAGAGGAGGGCAAAATCAGAGTGAAATGTATTGGTCAGTAGGTTCACTATATCTTCAGACTCAGTATAGATAACATCATTCACAATCATGCTGCATTGTGCTTTTGAAATTACAAACATAACTAAAAATGCCTTGTGATTGTCTTTGGCTTGGACAGCTATTTTAGCCTCAAACTAATATTTTTATAAATGATTGGAGATTGGGTCTCTAATCATAAACCAGGATGTTATGTGTTCTCAACAAGGATGTCACTTTCTAGGTGAATTTCTTGACATCCATGTCAAGAGCATATAACATCCTGAGTTATGATAGGATAGACCCATAGTTCTCTGTAGTACAAGGAGCTTTATCTGCCCCATGTATTGCAAAAGTTGGAGGAAAATATTGTAATAGTGGCAAGAGATTTACAGAGTAGAAAACCATAAGACCCCCACTGCCAGGCAAACATACCTCTCAGTTGCCTCTAATTTTCAGCGACATCCCTAATTTTGGCTCAGTATTTAGCTATTTTCCTTCTAAATCCTCCTAAAACTGGCAAATCTGGAAAAAAGGAAGTGAGTCATGTTTCATAAATAATGAGGACAACTATAGTTACAACCTTCTTTTACTTCAGAAAATGTTTGTTAATTCAAATTTTTGTATTCTGTCAATGTCTAAAGTTAATAGTACTAACATTTTAGAAAGTAATCTTAATTGTATCTGATTATTTTTGTTTTTTCCCGATTCTAAAAGCAAGTGGTTGAGAGCCATGTTTGGAGAGTGACCACCGAAGAAGAGCATTAAGAAACCATAAAAACCTTCATTCAGACTTAAAAATAAGTACAAATGAAATGTTTAACATATATAAATGAAATGTTTAACATATATAAATGAAATGTTTAACATCTTCCCACCACTCTTCTGTTGTGGCTGCTAAGCACTGCTAATGTTAATAATGTTGAGGGTATGCTTTTATGTTGAGGGGACACTTAAAAGCTTGTTAAGCACCTTTCTGACATGAAAAAGGTGCTTAACAAGCCTATCTTTCCACTAATTTCAGAGTGTAATCACAGGAGTTCATGAACTACAAAGGTACTAATGAACATTTACATATGTATGTAAAAAGCAATGCCTTTTGGCTTCTTCTGTTAGGGATCGCCACAGCAGATCACCGGTCCGCAAATTGATTGGCAGTAGAGTTTTTACAGTGTCGAGTTGCCAGCCCAGCACACAACCTTCACAGAAGGCACACACAGGCGAACCTACTGCATGTTTTTAAAACTCGTGTGACCACAGGGAGGACATGCAGACTCCACACAGAAGGAGCTCCAGCCGAAAATCGAACCGGAGAACCTCTTGTTGTGAGGTGACAATGCTAACCACTGCACTACCGTGGCCCACATTTACATATTTATGTAATGAGGAATAATCTGTTATGAGCATTATTTGATTGCAGGGTAATTTGTTACATATGTAAGCACTGACAATAGAACCTTAACATATGGCATTCTCAGATGTGAAAATGAAAGATTATAACCAAACATATTCCGTCTTCTGTATGATGGTTAGACAAATTATTGTTACGACTTAAGAAGAGTAAGTGGAGGATGGTTAGAATTAAAGAACACTTTGGTTAGAATTAAAGAACATTTTTGCCTGTTGAGGTATAAAATGAATAATGGTCTGGTTGTAAAAGATGTTCTTAACAGTTTACACTTCAGGTATGACAGAATTATGCCATTAGCTTAATAGATTGCAAGTGCATAATAACTATATAATAATTTTGCTTGATACTGCTGGAGCTCATAAGAGAATTACTAAAAGATGTGAGTGGGATAGTGAAGCTGTTACTACAAGTGTCTCAGTTCATAATATCTTTATATATCTTGCATGACTAGTGGGCAAACACACATTAATTTGATCATGTAGTGACAGAATTCCCTTCATATATGGTTGATGATGATGATGGAGCTTTAACCATGGTACTGTTAGCTGCTGAGATTAGATGTAAATAGTTATTAGATATGTTTAGGAATACAATGGAAACCTTTACAAGGGGGTAGAGCAGACTAAGGAGAAGGAGGAACAGAAGAAGCAATATCTGAACATGCTAAATTTCGGGCTGGTATCCACAAAGTTGGATAGCTACTTGATGACTTGATGTCATGATGCAATAAATAAGGGAGGGAATGAGTCAGCAACAAAGGAATAAGTCACTGGGACCCAATAGGATTCTGATAGAGGTCTTGGAACTAGGAGGTGAAATATTAATCGGATCCTGGGCTAAAACAATCATTCCAATTTCTGAATTCATGGAAAGGAGAGACAATACCATTACTCTACAAAGAAGGCAAGGACCAGAGACTGGTAAAGACTTATAGACCCATAATTTTAAACCATGATTATAACGTCATTATAGATATTATGGCAAAATATTAGGAAATATCTTACCTAAATTCATAAACTCACAATTCAATGTGGCTTTATAAAAATAGTACTACCTGTGATAATATAATACATTTTTTGTTAATTATCCAATATGCAGTAGAAAGGGGAGCAAAAGTAGGAGTCCTTTCACCTGCTGCAGAGAAAGTGTTGGATTGGCTAGACTGGAATTTTTTATTTACAACCATGGAAGCCAGGGGATTCCACAAAAATTACATTAATTTGATTGTCAAACTATACAAAAGGGCAGAAAAAAGGGTAAAACTTCCTGAACATCTACTGGACTCTGTCCCACTTTTTAGAGGGACAAGGCAGGGTTGTCCATGATTCCTGCTGTTATTTGCTATCTACCTAAAGCCATTTATAGAAGCTGTGAGGATGTCTGACATTGAGGGACCTAACTGGTCAGGGTTAGAGGTTACAGCTTAAAATTATTATTTATGCAGATGGCATTATTTTAACTTTAGCAAATCCAAGAAGAGCTGTAGAAAAACTAATAAAATACAATAGGAAGCTTGAGATATCTGAAAGACATGCTGTAGGTGGATTGGACACTCTGAATTAGCTCTAGGCGTGGGTAAATTTATGTGTGTGTGTGTGTGTGTGTGTGTGTGTGTGTGTGTGTGTGTGTGTGTGTGTGTGTGTGTGTGTGCACCTTCTGTGGAAGTTTGGGCGCCAGGCTGGCAACTCGACACCATAAAACTCCACTGCCAATTATGAGCGGACAGGTGATCCGCTGTGGCAACCTCTAACCGGGAAAAGCCGAAAGAAGAAGAAGGAAGCTTGGGATAACATCAGGGTGCAAAATAAATGAAGATAAAATGAAGGGACAAACTAACAGAACAGTACCCTAAAATGTGAAACGATGTCACCCTTAGATATTTGGATAGCTGGATGAGAGAAATTTATGAAAAGGCAAGGAGATCTTATGACAAAGCCCTGGAATGAATATATGGTAATTTGCAAAAATGGAAGAATCTAGACTTAGATTTAGAGCAAAAAGCACAGGTTCTGAACTGATATGGTGCCCCATATTTTATATTTGGTGCAGTCCTCTTGGAATTCTCCAGACAAAAGAATGCTTATCAAGATTAAGAATTGGATAAAAGACTTTTTTGGTCAGAGGACAAACTCTAAATAAAATGGGACAAACACAATCAACACAACTGGGGTACTGAGCATCCCAAATCTTGAAGCATAAGTCAAGCAAACATACCTTTTCGGTGGGCTTGAGGAATGACATCCCAAAATACTGCTATATGGAGGGGATGCTGCTTAAGAAACATCCAGATTTAAAAGGAACAGATTGGATTTACCCAATATGGGGGTTGTAACCTAGTGTACTGTCTAAGACAAGTTTAGGAGAATTGGCTAGAGAAATAAGTAAGCTGTTTCAAAACAAAGAGTTAAACGAATGGCGAGATGAAATCCTCCCAAAAGAGTTGTTAGATGACAGAAAAAAATAAATGGGTGCATGGAAGTGGAAGAAATATTTTCCTCTGTTTTGTATTATTACTTTTTTTTAGTTTTTACCTTTCTTTGTTATTCTCTGGTTAACATTGCAAAGTGCCTTGTTTCAAATATGATCCTCCTTTGTTTTATCTGTTGGCTTTGTAAACTTAAACTGTAAATAGGTAGGGTAAAACCCACACAAAAATACTTAATGCAATATAGAATGCTCTGTGAAAACTTATTATGTAAAGGAAAAAAATTGGATTATTACTGTAACAGCCAGTTATGTGCTAGACCATATATATATAGATAGGAAGGGAGTTAAAAGATTTTACTGAAGGAACTGGCTAGCCACTTGGCATATCTTGAGGCACCATGATGTGGATTGCCATAGATGTGGAAACAAGAGCACAAATAATTTATGAATAAAAAGACTCTCCCCCAGAAAAGACAGGTTGTAAATAGTTGTTTCCTCTTTAGTTTTTGGATTTAGAATGATTTTGATATACTGGCTCCATACTTGCTAATTTAATTATGTAAGCATTTATTTATTTATTACTGAATGCAATAGAACATTAAGGAGAATCTATAATAATGTGTTTTGTTTTAGGCTCATTAAGGCAATTTATTATTACTACCACTGAAGTTACCAAAAGAGTACAGAATTTTGTTGATGTACCATCTGTGGTAGGAAAAGCTAATAATTATTAACTTGAACTTGCCAATCTCGATAGTTTGACTTTAGGAAGTGTTGTGGTTATGCATATTTTATAGTTAGTTCTTGCTACCCACTTCTGGTTTTAATTAGTATTTAAGTAATAGACCTGGGAGTTAAGAAAATGTCACAAGGTAATGCAAATAATATGTTTGGTAGGTGGCTGGCTGAGTGTAAGATAGATGCAGTTTATTGGACTGGGACTGATGACTGCGGCTGATATAACGTTTACTTAATGAGACAGATGGTAGGTGAAGCAGAGTATTTTTTTAACTGAAGAAAAAGGAAGCTCTAGCTGTCCTGTCTGTTGAACATTTGATATATATAGTTTTTTATTTATTTATTAATCTGTTGGCCAAATAGAGCAGTGGTCTCAATGGAACCTTTTCAGCTTAAGCCCAGGATATATCCCAGAGTTTTAGCATGGATGATTTCAGAATGGGGAATATTACACTGAATGACATCTTAAGTCAATCGTCTGTTACTAACTTCAAATAGAGTGAAGGCTGTAATAGACTTGTGAATCTGTCAATGAATGAGTAGAATTTGTTAAGAAGTAGCTTTTCCCCTGTTGGTTATTCTGATAGGTGGATAGGGATATTTGTTGGACAGACTCAGGGACATAATATGAATTGTAAGGATGGATAGAGATGACACCTGTAAATGTGCCTGTGGAGCGTAAATCTGATACAGCTAAGCACTGTTTCCAAGATGGTGTCTTGAGGAGCTGGGAAATGACCTGGAATATACAGTGTCAGTAATTTCTTTTGAAAAGAGTTAGTTATCATTGGATATTAGACATAAGATTAGATATAGACTTCACATAAAATAGAGAGTATGTATAGAATGGAAAGAGTTTATAGAAAGTTGAGACATGAGTAAAGAAGTGACTGGAAAACAGTGAAAGCTTTTTCAGCGTTATATTGATTCTAGACAATATGGCAGGCATGTTTTACCTGCACACTGATTGCAGGTTTTGAAGGAAGATGGTGGGAAGTACTGATTTACTGTAGATGTTCAAGATTATGAGAGGAAAAAAAATAATAAAAGATAAAAATAAAAAGATAAAAAAAATGAGTTAGTAAGAAGGTTATGAAATGGACCCCAACAATAATAAATTAGGCCCCTGGATTCAGTAAACTTCCATGCAGGAATAGCTTATTCCTGCACAGAATGGTCTATTCCCATGCAGCACGGCAGTGCGCCATGCATATGTATGAAGGCGTGCTGCCGTGCTCTAAAATGGACAAGGGTCTGTGTGCGAGCGCAATGGACTAAATACGCTCCCTGTGCTCAGAAAGTGCCGTACGGCACTTCTGAAGCTGTACTGGCATAATATTAGAGCTTAGCTCTAATATTATGCCAGTATTTCAGAGTCCGCAGACAATGAAATCCAAAGTAGAAGCATTTCAGTGTCTGCGGACATTGAAAAAAAAACGGCAGCAGAAAAGCAATACAGGGGGTGTGTCACAGCCTCTGTGACACACCCCCTGTATTGCTAAAGCGCCGTATGGCACTTCTGCAGTCTGCAGAAGCATGTGTGCAAATTCCCATACCACTCAACCTCTTCGAGCAAAAAATCTGGACAAAGCCTTAAAATGATGAGTAGACAAATAGGGACAGATATTAAATATTGCCCTTACAAACATACCCTCAAATGTAGAGATATTCGCAGAATGTCCAGATGTTTGCCTCATATTTTTGGTGTGTTCCTCCTGCAATCTGTTCCTTTCTGGCAAATAGCTGAGGACTGAAGTCATTAAATAATGACAAACATTTGTGTCTAAGACTCCACGTCCTTCACAAAATTCATGCTAATGCAAAACCTATTATTCTATCAACTATCTTAGTTTGTAAGAGCAATATTTAAAATCTGTCCCTATTTGTCCCCCCCATCATTTTAGGCTTTGTCCAGATTTCTTGCTCCAGGAGGTTGTGAGGTAAGATAAGGGATAAATCCCCCAAGTTTACAGAAGCATAACCCCAGCCCCACAAAAGAAGTAAAGCACATACTGAACCTGTCATGCATCAGCATGAAACATGCACAGAGCCACGAAAGCCCAATCATCACAATATGTCACAAGCACAGTCCCAAGTATTTGTAACAACACCACAATACACACCCACATAACCTACTGAAAATAATAATAATAATATATTCCTGTTTATAATGCCCTAAGGGATGTTTAAGTGAAGCTAAGTAGGTGTGTACATTACAGCTTAAACATCCCATAGGAGTTAAATGAAAATAGATAAGGGAAAATGTCCAAGCCATGATAGTGTGTAGTGGTTAGAGTAACAGCTTTTCATACATGTGTTCAGGGTTTGAGTCCCAAGACAAGCAATTTATTTTATCATGTGAAAGTAGTGTTAAACTTATTTTAGTAAACATAATCTATGTAGAAATTAGTTTTTTCCAACCAGGGTAGAGTAGCAGTTCCAAAAGTGTAGCTAAGATGTGAAACCTCCATATAAACACACATGCCCCATACAGTATAGTCACACAGGAATATAATGTAATGAAAGCACATATGGAGATGTCATGGAAGGTAAATGTAAAAGTGTAAATGTGTAATATATATGTTATATTACACAATGACTGGCCATTAACATACAAAAATGAGTATGCTAATTAGCCAGCCCAAACAGAGTCCCCATTGTAAATCCGAGAGTATGCAAATGAAAAAAGGTCTGGATGCCTGGACTATTTCCATTTGTATACCACCTGTCTGTATTTCTAGTCTTCAGAGATAGCAATGGGGAAATGAAGATCTCCGTTGTATTTACAAACATATCTCGCTATGTGTTACGAGTCGAAGAACTCATATAACATAGCAAGATATCATAAAAAAATGCAATGGAGATCCTTCTGTCAACAGAGAAAGGAAGATCTCCGTTGCCTTTTCAACATATCTCACTATGTTATACGAGTTTATCAACTCGTATAACATACCAAGATATGTAAAAAAAAGCAAATGAGATCCCCCTATTTCTGTTGCTACCTCTGCACAGCACCGATGTACTGCGTAAGTGTGGGAACATGTCCCTTACACATGTGCAGTACATCAGAAATGCCCCAGGATACTGGAAAACTGTGGAAGGGCAGTATGGAGGCATGATACAATGATATTTTTAAGAAAGGTACGTATTGCTTTTCTTAAATAATGTCATTGTATAATAGTAATAACCCATGGCTGGGTGTGGGCAATGCCAGACCTACCCACATTTGGCATTGTATGGTCATGAGGGTATTGCCCTCGTGACCAAACCATACCAACTGTGGGTAAACCAGTATTACCCACACCCAGCTGTGGGTTATTGCTTAAATATAACATGATATGTATGATATGCAGAAATGTGCCTTAATCCATGTGTATCCATCAGACCTTGTTCTGCCCAGCAATAAAATAGTTAGCCTTGTCAAGTCTCATACCCAGGACACTGTCCCCAACAATCACACCAACATGCCTCAATAACATCTGACCTGTAAGATATTATAGTGCTTTAATGTGCATATCCTGTATTCAGGTAATTTAACATTAATTAAAAAAAAACAGTAGTCCCAAGTGTTGAACCTATGACCCTGACAATTTTAATCAGAGAAATGTACCAATACACCAACTGCATTGTAGGAATTAATCTTGCTTTTTCAAACATATCATGCAATATAGGCATGCAGCATTAGGGGGAAAGTGTTGTTGAGCCCTTTGTGCATTGTATATAGACATGTACACACACACACACACACACACACACACACATATATATATATATATATATATATATATATATATATATATATATATATATATGTCAGATGAAACATATATATGTAAATGTACAGCCATAATATAGATATACAGATATTAAATATAAAGGAAGAAAAATAAAATATACATATATGTGCATGTATATAACATGCAGAGCAGTTATTTCTCTGAACCATCCCTCCCAACCTTTTAGTGCAAGAAACCTGTACAAAGACTGTAAAAGAGGGGGGTGGGCCACATATACGGATAAAGTTAGAAAATCATTGTTACAAATGAAGACATGTGACAGCAACAGTGTGTGTTTCAGCAGACAATCATTAAAGGATATGATGATGGGAACTGAAATGTCATGTCATGTATTTACTGACATAAATCCTCGGATCATCACCGTGATTTATCAGACAAATAGAAATAAATTGTGGAACTGAACAAAAGTATTGTCCAAACATCTGGACATTCTGGAAAATCTGGCTGTGGAGAGGTATGCTCAGAACCGCTTAATGCAATGAATGTGGACCAAGCCTGACAAAGTGGGGGGACAAAGGCATGAAAATAGGGACATGTACAAAATACATCGGTAGATAAGCTGAGAATGTTCATGTAGTAACAGTGTATATCCTAACATATATCAACTGAAATATCACAATTCCAGGACTCAGTTGCTTCTCATTAGTTGCTGATCTCAGTCCCCACATCCTCCCATTGATGTGTCATGCATATATAACAGTTATGGGGACCAGACCAAAGATAGTGGCCACACAACTGGACATCCTATGAAAATGTGGACATAACACAACAGTAGGAAAACTACACTGAGCTACCGATCAATGTCCAGACTACAATCAAACTGACATAACAGTACGCAGGTCCATCTCTGGGGTTGTACACATGCAGTAGCAAATATAACAGGTAGTACAGGGATGTAATACTAGTGGAACACAGACACTGGTTTGAAAGTGCATACCCCCAAACAAGTGCACCACAGTGACAGCAACATACCAGTAAGCAAACTGAACATGTCAGTATAATACTGTGAGAGCAACTACATACTGTTTGCCACTCACACATTACCCTACATATACTGCCCCAATTCACAGTGTACTGGGAATCCGGAGGTGTTACATGACATTTCACAGTCAGCCCCTACAAGCATAGGGACCTGATAGACTACCAGCAGCTGTAGCAGCATGCAGAGTCAGATAGGTAAAGGATGTATGGCACTCACAGCTGCTACTCTCCCTACCCAGCCTAAAAAACATAAACACACAACACTGCTACACAACCTTAGCAGTCTGTTCACAATGGCCAGACAGACATACTGTCATATGTGCAGATTTCCACAGAATTACCAGGGTGTGGATGCATAACCCTGGCCACCGCTGCATACCATGGCCAGGAGTCTGCCAGGTCATTGTCATGCTAACTAGTGTGCATTTGGTAATTAATGATATACCATACCTCTGCACCTCATAGTGCAGGACATCTAGACAACGCATGACATACGTAAGGGACAGTGGACTGGAAAGAGGGACATATCACACATAATCGTGTAACAAAATGAGACAGTAGCTGCTGTTACATGTGTTGTTGTAACATCACATCCCTGAAGGAAATGATGTGTGGAACACCAATGGATGACAACCCATACTGACTACAATCCTCACATTATCCTACCAACCCCACAAAAACAGATGTTGGTCGAGGAACAGACCAAGCATAATAGGCAAACATCTGGCCAGACTGTGAACAACATGCCAGTTGAGAGCTATGTCAGAGGCATATCACTGTTGGATGTCAAGTTACACAGTAAATGCATGTCCAGACAAACTCTGTCAATGTGGCAACCCCCTATGTGTATAACAAGACTAATGACACACAAGCTGTACCAAACTCTGGAGCTTTGTCCCCCCATGTTGCTGGGCTGTCTTCACATGTCCTGTCCTGTGAGGTATCTCCACCTACTGTCTGTGAAGCTGTAGCCCCCACACCTTTGTAATGTACCCTGCAAAGGCCAGGTAAATGTGCAAGGCTCACATGAAGGGCATCCCATATAGGTTCATAGGTTCATAGGTTCGTACTAGGCTATCTGCCCTAGGGCATTTATAAGCCTAGCCAGAGTGTATCTGGCTTACACCACCCCTTAGGATGAGAATACTACACCCTTTTAGGGTTTAGTTTACTATGCCTCTGTCTAGTAGTGACACAGAGATGACCCCCGGGGTAAACCTATGATCTCCCATCCACTCATCGAGATTTCTCTTGAATAGAGTCAGTGAGGGGCTCTGCCTAACATGGACTGGGATTCTGTTCCAGAGTGTAGGGAGCCTCTGGGTTATGAATCTGTCCCTCCAGCACGTTCTATTTATTTCTGTGTTGAGGTTTAAGTCACTTGTTCTCGTGGCTCTGATGGATTTGGATTTTCTGAGGTGGAGCATGTCCATTAACTCAGGATTGGACATGGCCTTGTACGTCAGGCACAGATCACCTCTGAGTAGTCGGTATGCGACTGAATAGAGCTGGAGTTTTTTCAGTCGGGCAGGATATGGCATATGTTTAAGACCCTTTATCCTCCTGGTGAGGAACTTTTGGGGTCTTTCCAACTGCTGCAGATGTCGGGTGAGATACATCCCAAATGGGGCATTGTACTCAATCATTGGCCTGATAAGAGAAGAGTACAGGGGCACAATGACCTCTCTTGATCTAGATGTGAAACCCTTCATGATAAGGTGGGCAATATAGAAGGTCTTCCTAACCACTTTGGCAATGTGAGTGTCAAATGAGAGGTTTCTGTCAACCTGGGTCCCTAGGTCCCTGATTACCTCTTCCGTACTTAATGGATTACCTCCTATGTGGTAATTTGTCGGTACCTTGTTTTTCCCAAAGGGTATGACTATACATTTTTTGGCGTTCAGCTTAAGGCCATGGCTCTGGCACCAATTATCTGTTTCTATGAGGCCTCTCTGAAGGATGTTTGTGTCCGCTGGAGTATCAATTATGGCGCCCAGTTTGCAGTCATCTGCGAACTTTGTCAGCCACAATCCTCCTATGTTTGCCTGTACCTCGGAAAAATAAATGCCGAACAGGAGGGGTCCCAGGACTGAGCCCTGTGGGACACCGCTTGTGACTGGCTTAGAGTCTGACATAGCTCCAGCAACTCTGACCTTGTGGGTTCTGTCCTTGAGCCAGTTTGCAACCCATCTTGTGACATATGGGTTTACATTTAAGCTGGTGAGTTTGTCTATGATGCCCGAGTGGGGTATTGTGTCAAAGGCTTTTGCAAGGTCAAGGTAGGCTGTGTGAACTGCCTTACCCTCGTCAATGGCCTCAGTGACTGTTTCAAAAAAGTCGACCAAGTTCAAAAGGCAGGATCTGCCCTTGACAAAGCCAAATTGAGTAGGATCCAATGTCTGTAGGTCCCCAATGTCTTTGTTTATGAGTTCCATAATGATCCTCTCCATAGCTTTGCAGACCAGGCTCGTCAAGCTTATGGGGCGGTAATTTCCAGGGTCCATAGAAGCACCGCCTTTGTGAAGTGGGACCACTGTTGCCGTACGCCACTCTTTGGGTACGTATCCTGTGGTAAGGCTAAGATTAAACAGCAGCCTTATGTGTGGGTTTAGTTCCTCTTGGAGTTCATGTAGCACACAGCCCGGGACACCATCCGGTCCCATTGATGCTGTGTTTTTAGCTTTAGAGAGGGCGGCTCTCACCTGGGCATCTGAGATGTTAGGGAGGCTACACTCTGCTGGGATAGTTATTTCTCCTTTTGGGGGGGAGGGGGAGGAGAAATTTGCACTGAACCTGTCTGCCAGAATGTTGGCGATGTCAGTGGGTTCAGTGTATTTTGTGTCATTTTGGACTAACTCTGAGCATATCTGAGAGTTTCCACCCAGGTTTCTAACATAGCTAAAGAAGGCCTTGTGATTGTCTTTTGTGTCTTTTGCGATTTTTCTCTCAAAGTTGGCCTTGGATGATTTTATGAGTGATCGTAGTTTTTTGCTAGTACTGATCAGAGATGCCTTCCCTTTTAGGGATTTTGCTCTGTCATGTAGTAGCTTCCTCCTCCTGTTGTAAAGTTTGTTTATGGCTGGGGTCCACCAGACCGGCCTGCCTTTGGGGAATGGGTCTTGGTTTTATTTGGGATTGCATGATCCATGCATTCTTGAAGGTGCCCATAGAAGGCATTTGCAAAGGATTCAGCAGTGTGGATTGTGGTTTCCACTGGCCCAGGGCCTTGAATGATACCACTTCAGTCTTAAGAAGTGTGAAGTTTGCTTTCGAGAAATTCTTCACTGTGGTCTTTTGTGCAGGGGGTGGGGGCGGGATGTGGATTTCCAGTGAAATTAATTTATGGTCTGATCTTACCAAAGAGGGATGTACTTGCCGTGTGGTGCATTTTGTCCCCATGTTTGTGATGATCAGGTCTAGTATATTGTCTCCTCTTGTGGGAATGGTAACTAGTTGTTCCATTGCATTTGAGTTTATGAATTCTAGGAACCTTTGGGCTAGGGTGTTGGGGCTTGAGTAATGTTCCCAGTCTATGTTTGGGTAGTTGAAGTCTCCCAAAATGATGGTATTTGGAGAGACATTCATACTCTCCAGTGTCTTCAGGAAGGCTGTGTGGGGTTCCTGAGTTTGAGAGGGTGGTCTGTAGCATGCTACAAACAGTAAGGCAGTTTTGCCTATGGTTAGTTGCACCTGGATAGTCTCCAATGCTTTGTGCATTGCCACTAACCTGGAGGTGTGGGTATCTTTGATGAAAATGGATACTCCCCCTCCTTTTGTGGTTCGGTCCAAGTTTTGGGGCCGGAAAGCATGATATGAGGTAAAACCTGATAGTGCTGGGGTGCTCTCAGGAGCCTTGAACCAGGTTTCAGTCACTGCACAGACATCGATGTTCTCCATACTGAGGAGGGCTTCGAGTGCATCTTGAGGTTTAGACTTCTGGCATTGAGCAGCATTACCCTTAGTTTTTTCCACTTGTGTTTTCTAGGAGGTAGTTTTGTCATTTGAACCTTGCCTAAAAAGGCACTATGGGGTGGCAAGAGCCTTGGCCAATATCCGAAGCCCAGGGTGACAGGTGCAAACCATCCCTCAAGCAGCGTGGCTTGTCAAGCATGTCATCCCAAGCAGACAGACACTGGATCCCCTTAGAATGACACCAGTAATTAAGCCAATTGTTAAAACTGATCATTTTGTCTTTGTACTGTGGCATCATTCTTGGTGAGGGTAAGATGCTGCTCAGGGTCAGGGTCATACCGGCCTGGGCTACATAATCAGAGAGCTCCTCTATGTCTCTTTTCATGTAGTCCAGGGAGGTATGTCTCAGGTCGTTCACACCGGCATGTACAATGACTGAGTCATATTTGTACTTGCTGTGGAGTGACCTGAGTGCTTGTGTTATGTGGCGGATTCTAGCTCCTGACAGGCAGCTTACTGTGACCCTCTCCTTGTTCAGTCTGGTGAGTGGGACGTCAGTGTGCCTGACTATGGAGTCACCTATTACAAGTGTGTCTGGCATGTTGTTTGGCCTTAAGGGCTGTGACTGTTTAGCACACTGACTTTGTGAATTATGTGTTGCATGTGTTATGTCTTGAGGTGGTGGTTGCTTGGGTGTCTGCTTTGGAGGCCTCTGTTGTTTTGGTAGATGTTTAATCAGCCTCAGTATGTTTTTGTGTGTTTATGTGTTTGGTTTGCAGTTGTGATAGTTCTATGTGAGACTGGGTTTGTGGTGTGCGTGGTTACCTTCTCCTCCTGACTGGTCTTGCCAGTACTGAATTGAGAGAGCTCAGCCTCCAGTTTGGCTATATAGTTGCATCTCTGCATATATTTGTATTTGTTGGGAGGAGGAGAGGGTTGTCTGTGTACATGAGGCAATTGTAACATTGCCTCAAGATTCCCAGATTCACCAGCTGAACAGATGAGAGAGCCAGCAACTGGCCCTTCGACATGCTAGAAATAGTGTAAAAGATTGCTGTGTAACTGAGTCAGAAAGGACCTATAGGGAAATGGGTACTCAACAGAATTTAGGTGAATGAAGTACTTTTCGTTTGTTTAAGAGTGCTTTACCTGTATACAAAATGCTTTAGGAGCAAGTGCTGAGCTTTTCAGATAGAGTATAGGCTGTTTAGATTGCAAGTAGAACAGTTCTAAGGGAAAAATTGAAGAGCAGACTTGGCAGAGCCAGAAAAAGTTTAACCTTGTTTAACCAAGTTTAACCTTGTTTAACCGGTGCTGCGCTATGCGCACGACCACGCAAAGCCGTGCAAATGCGGATTTTAAGCAGTGAACTACAAAAGAGCTAGGAATGGTCCCAAACAACCAATTACTAACAGTTGTGTGCAGACCCACAACACAATAGTATGTGGGCACTTACATAGCTGCATGGCCTCAGTAATACCCAACAGGATAACATCACCCCCCTCAAGGTAGACTGAATGCTTGTGTTGGACAGCAGCAATACAAAAACCACAGACTTGGTCCCTAGATTGGCTGTACAGGCCAAATCAGGAGCACACACCAACCTGGCATCAAGTCAGTCTTTGTCTGATCAAGCATATAAGGTCACAGGTGGAGTACTGTAAGGCTAACTATGAGTACAAATTGGGCACACCCACCAAGGCCAATCACAAGGCCATCTTCACATATGTCTGCAATTTCTGAGATCACATACCAGCCCACCCTGTAATGGTGGTCATTCAGGCCACATATACACACAACATAGCTATAGGCAACCCACTGCAGATAGGTTTAGGGCAAACATCACCCCCTGGCTCAGCAGCACTATAGCTGGATATGCACAGCACTCACACCCCTCCCCTCATCACCAGTGAGCAGGTACATATTGCCTACTGAAAGGCAACAAATTTAGGTATCCATGGCCCCTGATAACATCCCTGTCTGCATCCTACATGAACTCAAGCATATGTACCCAGCAACTTTACACACCGCAGTCACAAGACTTGGTACCATCCACACCACAACCACACAGAAGATGGTCAATGTCATCCCTCAACACAGACATGAATGAGGAGTACAGGAGTAGGAAATTAAGTAGGCCTCATTGGGGGAATATGACACCTCAGGGCCAGCAGTGCAATGCAAGCAGATACAGCACTGATACGTTACAGGGGTATGGAGTGGTTGTGAGTGGTGGCTACTGGTATTCAATGTAGATGTGCAGGTTCTGTACATATGGTTGCCAAATGTATGGGGTCCTGTGATGTGTCTCCCTTGTAATGTCTCCCGGGTGCAATGCTGCATCAGCAAAGGTCAACATTCTCAGTGGCTCAGACAAATATAATCAAAGAAGCCATACTACACAACCATACCATAATGTTTGGCTGGAGCCAGCAACATCTGCAGGAGAGGACTGGCCTGTGGGACAACCTTGTCCACATGGTAAACGATGTTGGCCTGCATGCCTGTACATATGAGCAAGTCTGGCATTGTGAAAGTGACCTCATACACCATGCCTGGCAAAAGCCTGTTGCAGTGGCCAGGGACCACACAGCCACAGACATGGGCCTGGCTTTGCAGCCCCACTGGCACCCACCAGGGAGCTCCGGGGGTTCCTTGGGGCACCCATCCCAGTACAACATCAGAGTACAGACCCCCAACATACTGGAGTTGGTTGGTACTCAGACAATGGACGAGGAGTGTGCAGGTAAGACCACAGTGTAGATTACTAGACTAGTGTAGCAGACATATTTGTAATTGTACAGTATCTATGTACATGTGTCAGGTCATATTGCAGTTATGGATGGGGCTTTCTAATGCACAGACATGCACATCTATGGTGAAGGACAGCAAATTGTGTAGCATTGGGGGTTGTACTGTACATGTGCACACATGCTGCATCCATCCTGTACCAATGCCACTTGTGGGTCTGCTGACCATACTCCCCTCACACAACTAACCAGGTCCCTCCTGTCTGCATGTGTAACAGTGTATATCCTAACATATATCAACTGAAATATCACAATTCCAGGACTCAGTTGCTTCTCATTAGTTGCTGACCTCAGTCCCCACATCCTCCCATTGATGTGTCATGCATATATAACAGTTATGGGGACCAGACCAAAGATAGTGGCCACACAACTGGACATCCTATGAAAATGTGGACATAACACAACAGTAGGGAAACTACACTGAGCTACCGATCAATGTCCAAACTACAATCAAACTGACATAACAGTACGCAGGTCCATCTCTGGGGTTGTACACATGCAGTAGCAAATATAACAGGTAGTATAGGGATGTAATACTAGTGGAACACAGACACTGGTTTGAAAGCGCATACCCCCAAACAAGTGCACCACAGTGACAGCAACATACCAGTAAGCAAACTGAACATGTCAGTATAATACTGTGAGAGCAACTACATACTGTTTGCCACTCACACATTACCCTACATATACTGCCCCAATTCACAGTGTACTGGGAATCCGGAGGTGTTACATGACATTTCACAGTCAGCCCCTACAAGCATAGGGACCTGATAGACCACCAGCAGCTGTAGCAGCATGCAGAGTCAGATAGGTAAAGGATGTATGGCACTCACAGCTGCTACTCTCCCTGCCCAGCCTAAAAAACATAAACACACAACACTGCTACACAACCTTAGCAGTCTGTTCACAATGGCCAGACAGACATACTGTCATATGTGCAGATTTCCACAGAATTACCAGGGTGTGGATGCATAACCCTGGCCACCACAGCATACCATGGCCAGGAGTCTGCCAGGTCATTGTCATGCTAACTAGTGTGCATTTGGTAATTAATGATATGCCATACCTCTGCACCTCATAGAGCAGGACATCTAGACAATGCATGGCATACGTAAGGGACAGTGGACTGGAAAGAGGGACATATCACACATAATCGTGTAACAAAATGAGACAGTAGCTGCTGTTACATGTGTTGTTGTAACATCACATCCCTGAAGGAAATGATGTGTGGAACACCAATGGATGACAACCCATACTGACTACAATCCTCACATTATCCTACCAACCCCACAAAAACAGATGTTGGTCGAGGAACAGACCAAGCATAATAGGCAAACATCTGGCCAGACTGTGGACAACATGCCAGTTGAGAGCTATGTCAGAGGCATATCACTGTTGGATGTCAAGTTACACAGTAAATGCATGTCCAGACAAACTCTGTCAATGTGGCAACCCCCTATGTGTATAACAAGACTAATGACACACAAGCTGTACCAAAATCTGAAGCTTTGTCCCCCCATGTTGCTGGGCTGTCTCCACATGTCCTGTCCTGTGAGGTATCTCCACCTACTGTCTATGAAGCTGTAGCCCCCACACCTTTGTAATGTACCCTGCAAAGGCCAGGTAAATGTGCAAGGCTCACATGAAGGGCATCCCATATGGTGGAACTAGCAGTTGTGTGCAGACCCACAACACAATAGTATGTGGGCACTTACATAGCTGCATGACCTCAGCAATACCCAACAGGATAACATCACCCCCCTCAAGGTAGACTGAATGCTTGTGTTGGACAGCAGCAATACAAAAACCACAGACTTGGTCCCTAGATTGGCTGTACAGGCCAAATCAGGAGCACACACCAACCTGGCATCAAGTCAGTCTTTGTCTGATCAAGCATATAAGGTCACAGGTGGAGTACTGTAAGGCTAACTATAAGTACAAATTGGGCACATCCACCAAGGCCAATCACAAGGCCATCTTCACATATGTCTGCAATTTCTGAGGTCACATACCAGCCCACCCTGTAATGGTGGTCATTCAGGCCACATATACACACAACATAGCTATAGGCAACCCACTGCAGATAGGTTTAGGGCAAACATCACCCCCTGGCTCAGCAGCACTATAGCTGGATATGCACAGCACTCACACCCCTCCCCTCATCACCAGTGAGCAGGTACATATTGCCTACTGAAAGGCAACAAATTTAGGTATCCATGGCCCCTGATAACATCCCTGTCTGCATCCTACATGAACTCAAGCATATGTACCCAGCAACATTACACACCGCAGTCACAAGGCTTGGTACCATCCACACCACAACCACACAGAAGATAGTCAATGTCATCCCTCAACACAGACATGAATGAGGAGTACAGGAGTAGGAAATTAAGTAGGCCTCATTGGGGGAATATGACACCTCAGGGCCAGCAGTGCAATGCAAGCAGATACAGCACTGATACGTTACAGGGGTATGGAGTGGTTGTGAGTGGTGGCTACTGGTATTCAATGTAGATGTGCAGGTTCTGTACATATGGTTGCCAAATGTATGGGGTCCTGTGATGTGTCTCCCTTGTAATGTCTCCCGGGTGCAATGCTGCATCAGCAAAGGTCAACATTCTCAGTGGCTCAGACAAATATAATCAAAGAAGCCATACTACACAACCATACCATAATGTTTGGCTGGAGCCAGCAACATCTGCAGGAGAGGACTGGCCTGTGGGACAACCTTGTCCACATGGTAAACGATGCTGGCCTGCATGCCTGTACATATGAGCAAGTCTGGCATTGTGAAAGTGACCTCATACACCATGCCTGGCAAAGGCCTGTTGCAGTGGCCAGGGACCACACAGCCACAGACATGGGCCTGGCTTTGCAGCCCCACTGGCACCCACCAGGGAGCTCCAGGGGTTCCTTGGGGCACCCATCCCAGTACAACATCAGAGTACAGACCCCCAACATACTGGAGTTGGTTGGCACTCAGACAATGGACGAGGAGTGTGCAGGTAAGACCACAGTGTAGATTACTAGACTAGTGTAGCAGACATATTTGTAATTGTACAGTATCTATGTACATGTGTCAGGTCATATTGCAGTTATGGATGGGGCTTTCTAATGCACAGACATGCACATCTATGGTGAAGGACAGCAAATTGTGTAGCATTGGGGGTTGTACTGTACATGTGCACACATGCTGCATCCATCCTGTACCAATGCCACTTGTGGGTCTGCTTACCATACTCCCCTCACACAACTAACCAGGTCCCTCCTGTCTGCATGTGGGATGGCAGCTTGCAGCTGGTGAGTATGCAGTTATACTGTTGTGGTTTGCCAATACCCCAGGCAATGAAGGCCATGCAGTGTACCATGCACACAACTGTCACTCATAGCCATATTGCTTTATGTGCATGTTCACTTGTGTTGGCGTCAACTCCATTGCATCACAGTGGTCACCACAGGGGCCTGTCTGATGAGACTGTATCATCCCTGTAGCATAACACATGGCCTGTCAGTGCAAGACTTCTGGACAGAGAGCAATACAATGGTTGGACAAACGGCTTAAAGTAGGGACATGTGTGAAACATTACTGTCATATAGAGGATATAAACTGTGCACACACCCCAGATAAGATGCTAGGTGAGGTGTTTGTGATGTCTATACAAACTGAGACCAAAATATGTCAGTACTCATCTTTTCCAAACTGTAATGTGACCTATGACATGAACAATTCCCTGTACAAACAATCAATCTGTTGGCTACCAAACATGGAGTATACAAACCCCACAATACGTTGGATGCATATATGTGCACACCCTTCAAATAATATGTCATTGCAGCAGCTTGTGATTTACTGACAGCCTACAGTCTGCTTGGGTACACACCAGCCATCAAGTAAAGGCACTCTGACTAACACCAAATAACAGTCTGCTGTCCAAGTCGGATAACAGACAGAGTACAAAGCAGCAAAGGGATATTTGAAAGCTGTCAGTCAAGAGTAGGGTACAATAACATTACCACAGCAGTGCATACACCGTGGAACACAGTGGAGACAGTTGTCAAAAGGTGGAGTGAATATGGGACAAGAGTGCTGTTGACAAGAACTTGATGTCTCTCCAAAAATTGATGACAACACGTCAAGACCTGGGCAGGGAGGTTGCCAGGGGACATACAGCAACACCAAGGGAGTTGCAGGAACCCCTTACTAGTACTGGTGTTCTGTACTACCTGTGAGAACACTCTCCCATATGCTGCATACGTCTGGCCTATGGGGTAGGGTCAGAAGATGGAAGTATTCCCACACACCAAAAACAGCCAGGGGTGGATAAAAAATACAATGCAGCACATCATGTCTCCCAAAGGCAGGTGTGAAAATGTGTTATGGTGTAATGAGACTAGGGATCGACCTCACAGCCACAATACCAACAGGTATGTGTGGTGCACAAGCAACACCTATCATAACCTGAACACCAACATCCCCATTGTGAATCACACTGGTGGCAGCGACCTCCTGTGGAGCTGCCATTTCACAGACAGAACAGGGCTTGTAGTCATGGTGGTGGGAATTCTGAACATCTCCTAATATCAACCACTTCTGGCCAAAATCTATCAGGCGTCTGCAAGAACAGTGAGGATGAGGTGGTGTGTCAACCTTCAACATGATAAAGAACTACAGCATACATCCAAAGCTACCCAAGAATGGCTCCAACCAAACACAAACATGGGTATGGAGTGGCCCGGCCAGAGCCTAGACCTACACCAGATAGAAAACCCCAGTGTGACCTGATGAGGGCTGTGCACATGAGCTGCCCTTGGATTCTGACAAAGTTTGGTGACCTTTGCATGGAAGAGTGGCCAAATAATGCCAAGTCAGGATGTGTCATGCTGATAGACACCTTCACATGAAGAGTGAATGCTGTAAGCCACTTACAAGGTGCTTTAACAACTTATCATTTAAGAGTGTGCACATGTATGCAATCAACATATTGTACATATTGCAGTCATCATATTTTACACATATCACATGTTTCTTTATTGATTGGATTGCACAGGTCATATGTCACATGGAAGGTGGATGACATATTTAAATGCATTATTGTGGTCTTATCCTCTATATTACAAGAACGTGGCATGTTAACAGGGTTGTGTACACATATCATATCCACTGTAAGCTTACAAGGTTGGTGGTATAACAGGCATTGTGTGACCATACATTCACTGCTCGATTGCAGATCTGACACTCGCATGTATGTCATTAATCAGTGATGTCACTCCTCAGATCATCCCACGTATGTCACAGAGAAACACATGGGTTATGACAAATAGAGCAGACATATGAGCCAGACTGTTAGGGATATGTACAGCTGTGAGGTATGTTCTGTAGTACTTGCTACTGTGCTCTACAGGTGGACAGCAATGCTGTGTACATGGCTGCGGTCTGTGCTGGGGAACGGCCACACTAACACTAATCACGTATCCCAGAGTTTTATATTGTCAGTTACATGTTGTACAACTGGCTGCAATGCATGATGTTGACAGCTGTGTGTGATGCATGTCACCATGTGGGTAATGCATGGTCTCTGTAACAGATTTGTGCCACCTCACCTGTGTGTGTGTGTGTGTGTGTGTGTGTGTGTGTGTGTGTGTGTGTGTGTGTCTACCAGCCAACATCAAAGTGTGGGTATTACTGTACATATAGAATAAAAACTGCACCAAAAGCTCACACACCAAAGATTTTATTTAAACTTTATTGTTTAAATACAATATTTGGTGTGTGAGCTTTTGGTGCAGTTTTTTATTCTGTTTTACTTAATTTTCTCTGCACCTTGCTCTGTTTCCCTGGAGCTGCTTTATCTTTTACTTATTAATGTACATATGTTGTTTTCCTCTCACAGGTGGCAATGGGGTCTGGGTTCCCCCCTTTTGAAACAATGTCAGTATCTCTGCAGACTCTGCCAATGATGATAGGAATACTGACGTACAGGTGGGGTTGTCAGGGGCTGAATCTGTGCCTTTAGTTGGCATCCCACTCTTGTGTAAACAATCACTGCATACAATGACAATGCCCACACATACCCCATCACCAGTGGCCACAGATGATGGACAGTTGGCAGGTAGTGGCATTGAACAGGCTAGTGTGGCGACTATGGCAGGTATGAGTGTAGATACTGGTAATAGCCAGAGTGCAGGCAAGGTCCCACACAGGTAGATGGACAGGGGTGCTTGCAGGAGGAACGTTGCTCATCAGGCCACTGTTGCAAGTGCCACAGAAGGAGTCATCAGACGCATGCTCCAGGCTGTCATGGATGCACAGGCACATAGTGAACACCACAACACACAAATACTCAGGGTGGTGGATGCAACTCTCCCTGATGTACATGGCGACATACATGACCTTGTTGGGTCCACACATCAAAATACCGAGGTGTGGACCCAAACACAAACTAATCACCATGGGAATCCACATCTGTCCCCCCCGCAAAGGTAACCACCATGACAAACACCTGCAAAACTAACCTTGGGCACCTTAAAACAGATGTGGCTAAGTTCATGGCTCCCATGCAAATGCAGAATAGTTGCATGACCACCAGATCATACACCAATGCACTGTATGAACACATACACATATGCATGGATATCGCCATGACCAATAGAACCAAAATGTTGTCCTCCAAAACAGGAAGCCAATGTGGTGGCCCCCTGCGATACACAAACTTGACAACAGAACAAATGAAGTGATGTGGAAAAAGGTGAAGTCCCAAGACTGGAGAAACTCCCTTATCGGCCTCAAGAAAAAGTTGAGATCACTCATCAAATCCTCTAAAGCTAGCTATGAAAACAGAATTGCAGAGGATAGGAAAGATAAACACAAGGCCTTCAATAGTTATGTGGATAATCTCCACGCCAATACCCAGATGTGCTCTGAGCTACTGCACAATGGTATCTCCTATACCAAGCCAACAGATATTGCCAATATACTGTCCGGCCAGATTCAGTGCCAACCTGACCGCTCTCACCCCCCCAAAGGACCGATCGCAATACCAGTAGATTGCCAGACACCCAGAATTACTGCTGCACAGGTTAAAATAGCACTGTCCAAGGCCAGGAATGCATCTTCTATGGGACCTGAGAATATCCCTGGCTGTGTTGCACATGAACTACAGAGGTGACCTGGCACCACACCTGTGTGCCCTGTTCAATCACAGCCTCACCTCAAGCTTTGTCCTTACCACATGGTGCACTGCTACAATCATCCTTCTCCACAAAGTAGCAGTGACTACAAACCCTGGGAACTATCACTCCATTAGCCTGATGAGTCTGATATGCAAAACTATGGAACACATCATCATGGACCTACTAAACAAGAAAATAGGGGATCTCCAAAGTCTGAATCCCACACAGTTTGGTTTTGTGGAGGGTAGATCATGCCTGCTCAACCTGGTCAACTTCTTTGAGTCAGTCACCAGAGTTGTGGATGATGTCAAGGTGGTCATATAGCTTACCTTGATCTGGCCAAGGCCTTTGATACCATTCCCCACTCTGGAATCATAGAAACCCCACTAGGGTAGGCATCAACCACTATATCACTAGGTGGGTTGCACAATTGGCACACACATAGATCAACGGTGTGAAAGTAGCTGACTCCAAGTCAGACTGATGACCAGTCACGAGTGTTCGGTCCTGGGTCCTCCCCTGTTTGGTATCTACTTCTCTGAAGTGCAGGCCATCACAAGGGTACTCTGGTTGACAAAGTTTGCAGATGACTGCATGTTGGGAGCTATTATTAACTACTCAAGTGATGTTGACATCCAGCAGAAAGGCCTCACTGAGACCAACGTATGCTGTCAGAAACATGGCCTGAAGCTCAATGGCCAAATATGTGTCAGCATCCCCTTTGGGCACAACTCAGTTCCCATAAATCACCACATCGATGGTAGTCCACTTAGCACAGAAGGCATTGTAAGAGATCTGTGAACACAGGTTGACAGCAACCTCTCTTTGGACCACCACATTGCCACTGTGGCCAAACAGTCCTTCTACGTGGAACATCTGATTACTAATGGTTTAGCTTCCAGGAAGTAGGGGGTCATTGTCTCCCCTACTCTTCCCTAATTAGGCCAATCATCGGGTACAATGCCCCATTTGGCATGTACCTCAATGGACACCTGCAACAACTGCAGTGGCCACAAACGTACCTCACAAGGATGATCCTAGGCCTGAAACAGTTGTCCTATATGGACAGACTCAAAACACTCCAACTATTCTCTGTCTCATATTGCCTACTTAGAGGTGATCTCTGCTTGCCCTACAAAGCCATGTCTGACCCAGCTCTGTTAGAAAAGCTACATTCAAGGGTATCCCAATCCCTCCACAACACATGCTCCAGAGACCTCAACCTCAATACCACAATCAACAGAACATGCCAGAGGGACGGGTGCATAACCCAGACACTGCCCATGCTATGGACTAGACATCCCATGCATGTCAAACAGAGCACCTCACTGGCCCTCTTCAAGATAAATCTTGCTGAATGGATGGGAAATAGAGAATCCACCCCAGGGATCACTGCAGTGGCACTACTCCACAGAGGCACTGGGAAATAATGTCAGGTGGCACAATGACAGGGTAATCCTCTGGCTAGGCTTGTAAAGGCTCCAGGGTCATTAGCCTAGTACACACCTATGAAACTAAACATCTGGATATCACATAGACATCTGTACAGAGAACTGGAATGGCCTGCACAAAGGTTTAACATGCTGCATGTGAGGCAGATGCCATTACCACGCTATATAAGGTAATGCCATTGGGAGGTGGTAAACAGGCATGGATGGTACACCAATCAAAATGCTATCAGCCAAACAGGGTAGGATCTTTGGCCAAAGGGACACACACACACACACACACACACACACACACACACACACACACACACACACACACACACACCCACAGTTGCCAGTACTGAGAATAAAACCCCTACCTGTCTAATTATTTCTACTACAGTGTTATGCAGTTATCAGACGTGCCACAGAGCTTACATGAATTCTCCTCATCCCAAGTAACTTCTAAGATGAATGACATCATCAGGCCTAGTAAAGTAGGGTGATGGGACAATTACAGGATGGTACAGAAATCAAAATGGTATAACTCACACAGTACATGATTCTCACACACACACACACACACACACACACACACACACACACACACACACACACACACACACACACACACACACACACACACACACACACAAACACACACATACACACTTGCCAGTATTGGGATTAGAACTCCTGCCTAACTAGTTATGTCTACTACAGTGTTTCACAGTTACTGCACGTGCTACAAAGCTTACGGAACTCTCACATGGCCAAAGCTGCTGATAACTGCACAGCTGCGGTAAAGTATTACAGGTGGCAGTAAGTCTGCCTTTGGTTCCAGCCTTACATCATGCTAGTACTTTCTGTTTTGCACTTCAAACAGCATTATGCCTTGGCACTTCACCGGGTTAATGTATCAATAAGTGTGGCATAGCTGGGAGCCATCAGCAGTACTCGTTCATCACAGAAGTAGCCCCAGTACTTACTAGTTATGTCCACCCCTCCCAGCATGATTGCAGGGCCATTTTCTGTGCTGTCACCCATTACCCTGGTGCACTTGTCCATTCTGAGGCATTGCTGCAACTACCTCATGTACACAGGCAACCCTCCCCTCTAAACTCCAAACAGTCAGACCTGTGAGAGTTACCCGTATATCACCCGATATGGACATATGCACTCTCCAGCAAAGACTGGACTAGCTGGTCAAGAGGATAAGATCAACACCTGCACCACACCATGTGGAACACATAGCTCACCATGACACCCACTTTGACAGCCATGACATACAGTGAAATGCCACACACCCACCTTTGCAGAGGCACTCAATGGACATTTACCCCACAGCATATTCCAGCAAGACAGACACCATGACATGGCACATACCAAGGGACACACATTTATTCTACACAGTGTGCCCCTCAACCTAAGCTCCTAAGGCTAACCACCTTGCACAATACAGTGCCCATGGGTACCTGACTACTGAGGCACACAGATATCCCACTCACTAAGATTAATATGGAGTAGGTAACAGCCAAATATCTATCACATGCCAGCATCCAACACATGACACAGCCAGACATGGCACTCCACAACAACTACGAATATCACTCTGCATCCATGTGGGTGTGAATGACCTGGGGCACACCTCCCTGGACTACATGACAGGAGACATGGTTGAGCTCTCTGATTATGTGGTCCAGGCAGGTGTGACAGTAGCCCTGAGCAGTATACCGCTGTCACCCAGAATGATGCTGCAGTACTATCAACAGGTGATTGACTGCAACATTGGCGTATGTGTTTTGTGTCATTCTCAGGGGATCCAGTATCTCCCTACTTGGGATGACATGATTGACAGAACTCAATCCTCCAGATTCATGAAGCTCCATGTTGGAATAGCGTTATTCCGACACAAAGTGGTTTGTGTGTGTGTGTAGAGCAGCAGCGCGCCTTGAATATTAATGAAGGCACACTGCTCAGCTCTTACACGGACACGGATCTGTGTAGGAGCACAGGGGGTGTGTCTGAGAGCAGAGCTCTCACAATATACACACCCCTACATGGACGTCAAGAGCAGTGAGAGTGTTAGTGTCTATGGATAAAAAAAAACAAATATTTAATCAGTAAAGCACACACAATACATTCCCAAGTATGTAAGAGCAATATTTAAAATCTATCCCTATTTGTTCCCCCATCATTATATGCTTCCCCAGAATGTGTGCAAGTACAAGGTATTGCAAAGCCCCTGTCATGTTATCAATGTTCAGACAGCCCCCCACACAGATAATGGTGCAAAAAGCAATGCCTATACCCATAGTAAAATAGTCAAAACACTTATGTTTTTTTTTTCATTTTATTCCTCCCTCTGCAATAAAGTTTAAAGTGTAGCAACAAAATAAACAGCCCTTGCAGGTCTTGAACACAGGACCCCATGCACCATAGTCAAAATGCTTAACCACTAAGCCATTTGAGATATAGAATATTATTATGTTTTTCTTAACATATCATGAACTCTGGTTATTAAGCATTACTGGAAAATAAATGTCAGTCCCAGGTCTTGAACCCAGGAAACTGTACACAATAGTCAAAGCATGCAGCCACTAAGCCATCTGAGCTGCACTGTTTTATGATATTTTCAACCATAGCACGCAGTGCAGTCGGTTTATCATAGGGAAGGAAGACTTGGGAATCAGTAATGATTTAGTTGTCAATAACTTGCAGCACTGTCAGAGCCAAGATCACATTAGTACAGTTCTGGACCACACCAGATGAGGTTGGGGGACCAGTCTATGGACATAAAAACACATTGGTAATGATACAAAGGGACCCATGCCACTGACATCTGCTGCTCCCCCTACACAGTACAAATAATAAGTACACAGTACACTGCTACAAATTCAGGATAGGCCACACACTATGGCCAGACATACACTGACCTCTTAGCAATATAACTAAAATGAGTGAAGATAGTAAAACAACAGACAACCACCCATCAATACACACAAATGTTTTAATGTGTTTTGCCATCAAGTATTACAACATTACAAAACATAGTTGCCTTAAATACAGGAAGCAATTGACACTTAATTACGTATGTTCTTAAACAGCCTCCAATTACACTCCTCAGTTAACCCCCTAGGGGATACAGTATCAAATGATACAATGTAAATTGATTCTTCACATAACAATGGTTCTGTTATAAGTGTTCAATCAAACTGGGAAACAGACCTTTTCCAGAAAAGTACACTGTAACCCACTATAGTCCCCATGGTGAAATGTATGAAAAGTAACAGCTATAGAACGTTTGTCCATGTAATAACTAATATGTCTCACATGTTCTAACAGACTGAGTCTAAGGAATGTCCTAGTATTCCCCAGACCCTCCTCTTGACTGTACAGGGTTCTACATGCTGTCCAATCTTTGCACTCATATGTATGGCACCTACCTCACTTAATGTGTCTCATTCCACAACATCACTGGGATGATAACAGGAATGTCAGCACTAAATACTGAAAGACCATACCTGTCAAACTTCTACTGCATGACAACTGGACAAAGCATGTCATATAAGTGGAGGACAGAGGTCCAAACACAGGGCCATATTTGAAATATTGCTGTTATACACTGAGAAAGTTGCTGGTGTTGCAGGGTTGGTTGCAACATCTCTATTCTGAGGGATGTGAAGTCAGAAACACAAATGGATGTTGCCAGTTACTGGCAGCAATGACCAGAGCATGCCACTGATTTGCCAAGGAAAAGATCTGTCTGGGTAACACACCAAACATAACAGGCAAACCTCTGGCCATTATGTGGATAGGCCTACAGTTCAGAGCTATTCAGACACATAACTTTGTCAGAGTGACATCCCATGCAGAAGTAGCATGTACACACAAAGCTCATAAAACTAGCAGTATTCACACCATATAAAAGCAATACTCACATTCGGTACCTAAGTCTGTAACCTTCTTCACCATTTAGTTGGCCTGTCTCCACAGGTCTTATTTATTTATTTAACATTTGTTTACTGGGAAAGTCCAACTTGGAACGAAGCCAATTTTCAGCAGATGCCCAGGAAGAAACACTCCAGATATGTGTTTGTATAATGTGGGAGGAAACCGGGGCACCTGGAGGAAACTCACACAAATGCAGGGAGGACATACAGACTCCGCAAAGAAGGTACCCCAGCTGAGAATTGAACTAGAGAACCTCTTACTGTGAGGCAACAACACTACCACTGCGCCACTGTGTCTTGTTGTAAGAGTTATTCCCACCTGCTGTGTGTAACACTCAGTAGCAATACACCTCCAGGATGTGTTCCTCACAGCCAAGGCAAAGGGACAATGCCCTCATTAAGTACTCAATTATAGGAGTGTGTTGCCATGACATTGGCTATTGGAAGAACTATCCAGCTGCTCTGCATGCAATTAGCAAGGGGGGAAACACCAACTGGTGCACAGGCCATCACCTGGTCCAGAGCATTACCTACAAAGGGCATGCAGACACCTATTCCAAACATCCGTCTACCAGTACTCCACATTGAGAAACAAAAAGACATGGAGCAACCTTCTGATACAACCCCGTGCAGTGTGAAATAATAAAAAGGTATGTGAAATAACTCAGCATATAAGTGAATGTAGTATGTATTTTCTAATAATGGGGAATAGGATTTTGAAAGATTTATGTCCGAGCAAGACTTGCTGTAGTGATGTCCTTCTGAACAGCACCTATGGCCATAGCATCTGCCTCTCTCTGCTGTGACATAGAACACAGCTCAGGACCCTAACTCACCCCAGGAAAGAACAGCTCACATATGACAAACACTGGAGTGTCTGTCAAATAGTACTGACTGTGCCACTGCTAGGCCAACTATAGGGATATTGTACATATCCATATGCTACCTGTGAATATGAGTATGATACACGTTTGTCGTGTAAATCTAAGATAGCATGTATACACCTTCCATAGCCAGAGAACAGGCAGAAATCCCCACATGTGGATGGACAGGAGTGCTCATAGGTGGACTGCTGCCCATCATGGCCCTGTCACAAGTGCCACAGCAGGTGTCACCAGACACATGTTTTGGACTGTCATGGAGGCACAGGCACATGTCAAATCCAACACTGGACATATTCTCAGAGTCACAAATGCAACGCTTCATTCTATGTGTGACAACATCCTTGATCTTGGAGATGCCCACTGTTATTATGCTGAGGTCATAGATGGTTGGGTGAGATGGTGGCAATCCTCGGCTGTGGGATGTCTGTGTCACAGCATGTGGCAGATGTTAGGCATCAGCCACGTGAACATAGGACAGCACATGTGCTGGGAGTACAATGGTGCAAAACTGTAAACCATGGCCATATTTGTCACTCAAACACACACAGTCAGAATACTGATCTCACACACACAAACATACACACTTGACACGATTGAAATTAGAACTACTACCTACCTAGGTCTTGCTATTAAAGTGCTCTGCATTTATTTCACACACCATGGAGAAAGTAGGGTGAAGTGTGCTCCACAGTTCCTCTAAGGTCAACAACATCCACTGGCCTTGCACAGTATGGCAATGGGAAATGTCCTGGCTGAGAATGGCCAGGAAATACTGTTAGCTACAGAAATATACACAATGACCAACACAGATACAGCCATACACACATTTGCCACACCTGTGGTTAGCAGCCCTGCCTATCTCATCATTCAGTCCATAATGTTACAGAGTTTTGGCACACAGCACATGCCTTATTGGGCAGAAGAGTGTCATCAGTTACCTGTATGTTCGATGGAGACAGCGGTCCTCATACAGTGGACCTTGGGACATGTACTGGGGGTACCATGGTGTAAGAATATTATACCCAGCACCCCACCCACAATGGATATAGTACTTACTCATACCCATGATAATGCTATGGCAAACCCGCAATCACACATTTACCAGGAATGAGATTCAAACCTTTGACTGCCTATCTAATTACTGCTATTACACTGATATGCTTTTATTGCACATTCCACAGAGCTAGTAGAGTGAAGATTGTTTCATGGCTCTCCTAAGGTGAGCAACATCACCATCCCTTGTAATAAATGGCAATGTGCAGTGTATATGGAGAATGGGACCTCAGAATGCTGTCTCCTACAAATATGCACACTCAGATACACTTGTAAATGCATACACACACATACTCACATTTTCCAGGACTCAGAGGGTAAACCACACCTGTCTTCTCATTGGTAGAACAGTGTTATGCTGGTACTGCAAGCTCAAGGTAGCCCATAGGGTGAAGGGTGTTACAAGGTACCTTTACAGTGCAGTACAGCAGCAGCCCTTTCTAAGTATAGCAATGGGGGGTGTAGTGGGTGAGAAGGTCCTCAAAATATTTTCAACTACAAGTTTACAACTCACAAACATTGTTATACTCAGTAATGCACACAGGCACATTTGTCAGTACTGAGGTCCATTGGTGCGGGTGTCCCAGGGTGTGTACCAGGCTAATGTCCATGGAGATATGAGAAGACTAGGGCATGTGAGTACACTGGTATCATGGCACTGGACATTGGTCAGCATGTCATCTATCAACTACTGTCACTTGAGTGATCCCAGGGTGACAGTTATATTCACCATCCACTCATCTGAATTTCTCTTGAAGAGGGTCAGTGAGCTATTTTGATTGACATGTATGCAACATATATCGCATAACGTGGCCATTGTCTGGGTTATGGACCTGTCCCCAAGCATGTTCTGTTGAATGTGGTAATGTGGTTGAGGTATCCATGGCATGTGGTGCATACAGATTGAGGCTTCTTAGCTGTGGCATTTGTAACACAGCTGGCCAGACATGGCATTGTCAGTCAAACAGAGACTGCCTATATGCAGCCAAGATGTGACCGGGAACACTTGGAGGTGTTGGCCTCTTTCCATATCAGAAAGTTGTTTCATGCCTAGGGTTGCACATGTCAGGTACACTTGCAGCCTACCCAATTGTTAAAGCTGTCTACTGAGTTACATGGCAAATGAGCCATTGGACCTGCTGATTGGCCTAATGAGCTGGGAGTAGAGGGAAACAATGACCTCTTCATTCCTGGATGACACACCCTTAGTTATGCAATGTGCCCCATGGAAGGACTTTCTGTCCACAGTGGCAGTGTGGTGGTCAGAATAGAGGTTTCTGTCAAGCTGTGTTCACAGACCTCCTATAAGGACATCTGTCTCCATTGGATTACCACCAATGTGGTCATTTGTGGACAACACATTGATTCAACAGGGGATTGGGACACATTTCTTGACAATGAGACTAAGGCCAGTGTTCTGACAACAACTGGAGGTGTCAGTGGCGACTTTATGCAGGATGTTAACATAATCTGGGGATGTAAACAGAGCCCCCAATTAGCAATTGTATGTAAACATTGTTAACCACAGTTCAATTCCTGTTGCGCTGGATATCAGAGCCGCACACAAACTACAAGACTGGACACAGGACAAGAAGCTGTGGTACTCCACACATGACTGTTTTGGCAGTCTGACACCACTCATTATTGTTTTGCAGTCTGATATGGAGTCCACTGCTTTCACACTGTGAGTTCTATCTGTGAGCCAGTTTGCAGATCACTTAGTGACATAGGGATTAATGAATAGATGAGTGTGTTTACCTATGATTCCTGAGTGTGGAATTGTATCACAGCACTACAAGGGCCACATATCTTGTTTTGGACTCCATATTGTTCTGTAGTAATATCACATGACAAACAGATTATAGGACTGAAGAGTGTCCACAGCTACCACAAAAGTGAGCACTGTACAGTGGACATTTGGTAGTTTGCTGGGTGGACCACACAAAAGTGTAGCAAAACCCACCCCCAATGGATATGGATCACAATGTTAACAACACATCCACAGACGGAGACACACACACACACACACACTTGACAGGAATGAGATTCAAACCCCTACCTAACTAGTTTACTGCACTATTGTATTACGCATTTATCAGATGCGCCACGAAGCTTACATATTTAAGAGCTGTCCAAAGGCATCTTTAAAGGTGAGTGACATCAGCATCAGTGATAAAGGAGGGAAAGGGAAGAGTAGTAAGTGCCAATGGCCTCAAAATAAAGTCTCTACAACTACAGACAGTCTCACACAAACAAACACACTTTGACATTTGCCAGGACCGAGATTAGAACTCCTACTTAACTAGTATACTGCACTATAGTAGTACGTATTTATCAGACATGCCACGAAGCTTACATATCTGTGAGCTGTCCAAAGGTATCTTTAAAGGTGAGTGACATCATATCTTTATAGGTGAGTGCCATCAACAGCAGTGATAAAGGAGGGGAAAGGGAAGAGTAGTAAGTGCCAATGGCCTCAAAATCAAGTCTCTACAACTACAGACGCTCTCACACAAACAAACACACTTTTAGATTTGCCAGGACCAAGATTAGAACTCCTACCTAACTAGTTTACTGCACTATAGTATTACACATTTATTAGATATGCCACAAAGCTTACATATTAAAGAGCTGTCCAAATGTATCTTTAAAGGTGAGTGAGTGTGAAATGGAGTGAGTGGGAATGGCCTCAAAAATCATTCACCTACAAACACACACACAAACAGACACACCTTTACATTTGAAAGGACTGTGATTAGGATTGCTACATAAATAGTTATTGGTACTCTACTGTTACACAGTTATCACAAGCACAACAGAGCCTATAGGGCTGAGGGCTAACAAAAGGAATTTGTACAGTGACTGACTGCAGCACGTTCTGATATTGGGTAATGTGATGTGTACTGGGTGAGGATGGAGTAAAACAGTAATTCCTTCACACACGCATGCAAACACACATGCCAGGACCAAGATTTGAAATCCCACCTATCTACTTATTTGTTTTAGTAAGTTACACATTTATCGCACGCGCTATTGAGCTTACAGATCTGAGGCTTCTCCAATGGTACAGCTAAGGTGACATACATCAGCAGATAGTGTAGAGTGGCACTATGGAATGTGTACTTGGTGGGAAAGGCTTCATAATGGTACTGTCTCTCTCACTGTCTGTGTCTCTCTTCCCCATGTGTATGTGTGTGTATGTTTGAATTATTGTAGTATGTTGGCCTTAGATATGTGTGCGTATCACACAACACAGATGGAGATTTACCACATATCTGCCACCTACAGCTGGCTATGGGTTTTCCTGTCCAATGTATGTGTGCATATGTGTGTGTATGTGTGTGTGTGTGTGAAGACCAAGCAGTTTACATTTTGGTGTGTGCATGGACATCTGCAAATAACAGATATCTCTGGTCTACTGTGGTGTCAGACATGGGCTTTATTTCTCTAAGTGTAGGAGCATGCCCAGTATAAGCTTCTGTATTGAGTGTAGGGATCCATTCTCTAAGTGTGGGAGCATGCCCAGTATGACCTTCTATATTGCTTGTGGGAATCCATTCCAAGGAGAGTTGTACTCCAGACCAGGGTTTTGTGTGCCACAGCTACACCTATCAAGCTATTTTTGCAGGATATCTGTAGATTGGTTGCCAATATGGAGACACAATTGGTCCACACATGGGGGGATACTGTACGTAACTAAGTTTCCTATTACTGTCTGTGTTGCTTGTATAACATGTTCTGTTTTAGCATAGATTTTTGGACATATGTGCTGTTGTACAGTGTAATGCATTGTGTCATCAACTACTGACAGATATCATTGTTTGCTCACAGTTGTTAACCAGGGAAATACAAGAGCAATGAAGCAGAGACCAATATTGTGAGGCAAAGACTAGACATTGTGGCACAATCCTGCCATTGTGGAGGGGTGGCTACAGACAATTGAGTGATGGGTCTGTGTAAATGGTCCAGCACCTTGGTGCTATGATGGCTCAAGTTAACTGAATGGCCATATCATGCTGTGGGCATACCTCTCAGCTGTACAAATTTGGACAGGTTATCCAAAGGCAGGACTCATATATCTGGTCAATTTCCCTTCACATTTTGGTTTACAAGCAGGTCTGTGGTTATGCATTCATGGGTTTGCAGTCAGGGGAAGTATAAGCATACATTAGCGTTTCAGACTTCACACACTCTATGATATCCATGCTTTTATGCCCCCCCCCCCTGTAATTCTATCCTCTTCCCAACAGTATGGGAGCAATATGTCAGACGGATTTCTATAGTTTGACATTTATCACAGCTGTATTTATGTCTTGGTGCACAATTCTTGCACTAGGACATGGAGGGGCATGCTACTGGCATTTGGCAGCATGGCCTTGCATTTGTTTTCTGCTTCATGTGTTATGTTGTTAGTTAGGACCCTATAACATTCCGTATGATGGCAGTATGGGTGAAGCATATGATGGCACTATGGGTGAGCCATGGACATTTGCCAGAGGCCTGTAGGCCACATAAGAGTGATGCAGGCCACTGCATTTTGTCACTCATACATTACTAGGCTACAAGCCAGTGGCTTCCCCTGGGGTGACATGGGCAAGTGGGTGAGGTGTTACTGGCAATCTTTCTAGTTCATAGTGATCCATCAGTCTGAATGTATGCAGGGTGCTGCTTACAGCTAAGGTCACACCTGCATGGGACATCATTTCAGCATGCTGCATCCTGTGTGCATTCCATAAAAGAAGGGTAATGGGATGTGTACTGGGTGGGGATGGAGTAAAACAGTAATTCCTTCACACACGCACACAAACACACATGCCAGGACCGAGATTTGAAACCCCACCTATCTACTTATTTGCTTTAGTAGGTTATGCATTATTTGCTTTCTGTAATCATTCCCAACAGCAAGGATATGACTGATAAAATACCTGTGTCTGTAGGAGGGGGTGTTGGACTGAGTGCATGTGTGATATGGAAGCTTATGGCACCTGACTCACAGATATAACTGGGACCTTCTCCTTCTCCTGCCTTGTATGTGGACATCAGCAGTGTGCCATTACATTATAATTGTGGCTTTTGTGGGCTGCCAGTGATTGGGTAGACATCCAGTATTCCATATTAGAGGGACAACTAACATGATGCTAACCTCTGTATTTAATTCCAAAGGTGTGTGCAGTTCAGAGTTACTTTCTAGGCACTGCATGGAGTACTTCCACCTGTGTATTGTTTCTATGTATGGACCCCTGTTCATAGCCTGTCCAGCTTTCTGAGAGTGACACATATTGACATATGGACAGTGATTGTGTGCAACTAGTAACATAGGTGTAGCTGGGAAGCAGACTGTTTGGCACTGTAGTTGTTGGGACATGGCCCTGTCAACCACAGCACTGTACCTAGGCCACTGAGATACAACATCCAGGCCTACATGCTGTCTGCTTCCAGACAGTATTAAACACTCATAAAAAAGTGGCACATTGACCCCTGCATATAGCCATATTGCAAAATGATCAGAAAATCCCGTTTCAACTACCTCTCCTACTCCTATAATGAAATCTTCCGATACTATAAAGTAATCTATTTCAGTTCTATACATACCCCTTTGTAAGTGCATGTAAAGTTTAGGGGAGTAGCCTCCATCTCTGGAGGTGAGGGTGGTGAAGATCCCTTTAAATATGCTTTAAACAGCATTACATTGACATTTGTAGCATGCGTAAATCTCACTTTATTTTTTTGTAGTTGAAGGACTTACAGTTAAATGTCTCTCATTTCCAAGATGGATGTAAGTGCCAGCAGAATACTTAAGTATTCTACAGCAGTGTAATAACCCTTTACTACTACTAATGGAACACAGCAGCTCCATGTATGCTCCAGTGAACAACAGTGGGCCAACTACCCCCAAAGACAACCTGATAGAACTGTATGGTTTAATGTGGCACTGTTATGACTAGTGAAGTACAAGTCCATAAGAGATGCAATGATGTGTGCTACAGAAAAATACTATGTTCTTCTTGTAGCATCAGTAGTTTACAAATTACATGGCTATGTCTCACACACAAGGGATACCTGCTGTAGCATAATGGTGTGCAGGCTGCTCTGCAGAGCTGCACTTCATACCATGGAAATACACACACACACACACACACACACACACACACACACACACACACACACACACACACATTTGGATGTGTGTGTGTGTGTGTGTGTGTGTGTGTGTGTGTGTAGTACATGATCTTGTGTGTGTAGTACATGCTCCTGTCTCACAGATGTGTGTGTAGTACATGCTCTTGTCTCACAGATGCATATCTGAGCCTAGAGACTGCCATGACATGCACCCAGAGAGAAATCCTTTATATTCTTGTTCCATCCACTGCACCAGTAGCAGTGGCATGCACACAACATTAAAAAATATGTACTCGTACTTCATTTTAGATTGTTAAAAAAGCATTTTTGTCCCATTGCCATTGAATGGCACAAAGACTGCTCCAGAAGTTAACCATTATACTTATGCTCAGATAGGAAGTGCCTCTGGTGCTTTTTAACTGAAAGGCATATGGAATGCTTATTCTGTACTCTGTTCTGGAACACTTTTTTGAGTGGTACTCCATCCATAACAGTGGAGCAATGCACAGACTGTGTTGCTGTATGCCCTGCCCTACTAAGCAATCTGGGCTTGCGTTCCCCTCATACATGTAGTAGTATTCTGTGTACCATTCACGTGAGCACTCAGTATGTCATACAAGTTCCACTGCACCACACACTGCAGGTACTGACAGGTGTCCAATTTAGTCTCTATCAGTCCAACAAATAAAACAGCCGCTGTACTGTTTCTTGTATACACTGTAGAGAACTTTAATAAATCCACTTGCCCAAGACTAAAGATTTGACTGTTTGTCACAATGCTACCCAAAACAGTTTTGTTAAGAGGTTGCTTTCAACCAAGAAACCATTACCTTCTCTATAGCAAAACAAAATTGTTATTTGAAGAACTGCATATGAGGCTATTTTCTTTCAAAATGAACTTTTATTTCTCAATATTTTAAAGATGGACTTTTAAACATTTTTCAAATGCAGGATATAAATGTGCATGTTGTGTGTGTGTGTGTGTGTGTGTGTGTGTGTGTGTGTGTGTGTGTGTGTGTGTGTGTGTGTGTGCGCATATATTTTATGTTATGTATATACATAAACATCTATATAATATATATATATATATATATATATATATATATATATATATATATAAATGTACATGTTTCATATATATATATATATATATATATATATATATATATATATATATGTGTATATATATATATGTATATGTTATTTTTGAGTAGAAGATGAGATATATGCCTTTAAATGTGTGTGAAACATAACTTGCCTGTAAAATTCTCACAACAATTTAGAAAGGCATATGATTGTATGAGGTAGTCAACAGAAAATGACTTGCCAATCAGTGTTGTATAAAAGGCTATATAGCTCAAAAGAGGAAAATCAGGAAGCTCAATCCTCAAGTAAGATGCTCACTGTAGGTAAGAGCAGGGGTTGCCCCCACAGAGTTGCAATTTCTGAAGTAGGATGAACCAGTTGGGAACTACTGTTGATTTGGCCCAAGAAAAGGTAAGGTGAAGACTTTTGCGGAGCTGAAAGGAAGGTCTAGCAGCATTTAAATTTATTTGACAGCATGTTGCTGGAAGGGCTGTGTGGAGCTGTGCCTATGTGGTGGAATTAACTCTATGGAATGCAAACCTCAATTATAAGGTACTGTAAACAGTGTAAATATTTTTGTGGAATTGAGTGGGTAAAGCCAAGTGAGTTATCTTTTCATTTGATTCTTCAAACAGTTCTGTGTTTTTTGCATATATGTATCGCCAGTGTTTTGTTAAAACTTGACAATATAAATACACACTCACACACGCACACACATGTAGACATTTAGTAGGAATGCCATTTCACCAATGGAATGCCATTCAGTTGTGGGAGTAAAACTGAAGCACTTAGAAAAAAACCCTAATGGACTCAGGGAGAACATGCAGATTCCACATAGAAGGCAACCCAGCTGAGAACCAGATTGGAAAACCAAGTGCTGTAAGCAGCAACATTAAAAGATGCACCACTGTGCCATCCTTATCTACCTCTATTTATCTGTGTGGGGGTTATATGTGTGTGTGTGTGTGTGTGTGTGTGTGTGTGTGTGTGTGTGTGTGTGTGTGTATATATATATATATATATATATATATATATATATATATATATATATACACATAAATATATATACATATGTACATACATACACAGACATTATACCACGATTTGGTTCTAAGTACATACCTGGTTGAGTAATATGCCTTCTGTTTCATATTAATTCAGAGATGCATGGTAACTATGGCAACTGGTTTACTGATCACAGCAAAACTAGCATTCGTCATAGTACTTGGTATAAAAGTAATAAAACTATAAAAATGAACCTGCATGGGGACTAGAGGTAAAGTATATTCAGAGAAAATATTTAAAATAGTATAGACACAAAGTCATCTGTTTAAGATATGTGAAGTAAGAAATTATCTGTAATATTTCCCAAAAGAGTGATATGCCCTACCCTATGTTATACATGTGAACTTTAAAATTAAAGAAATAGTATACCAGACACATGCAAATATTAATGGAAATTATTTAACTATACTGCCTCAGGAAACTTGTTTCTCCAATTCAGGTTCCCACATGCAGTGTCAGCTTGCAGGAATTGCATGTCATTCCTGTGTTTACATGAGTTTTTATTAGCATCTTAAGTTTTCTTCTGCATCCCAAAGACATGCGTGGGTAAGCTGGTGATGCCCCAACTTGCCCCTGGGTATGTTTCTAGTATACATGTGTCCTGACATGGACCAGCATACCTTCAAGGACTGTTTCCTTTTACTGGATAAAACAAGTATGGAAAATGGAATGTATTAGAACAAGGCTACAATGGTGTACCATTTTCTTTTAACTGAAAAAAATAATGTAAACAGATGCAAGTGTTTACTGTTTATTGTCCTCTGCAGAGGCATACCAGTGTAATCCTACTGGCAATAAAATGAAGTCCGCACATTATGTTTCAAAATGTTCAAGAAAAGAAGGTGATTTCTGACAAAAAATGAAGGAATACTAAAGAATACCTATTAGATACAAAAAATACCTATCAATCTCTTTGCTAATGAATTCTGGATAAAGCTGAGCCAATCCATGGTGTACAGGAATAAAGCCATGACTGTGTCACAGGCAGCCTAGTTCAAATAATGGTTTAGGTGCCTGTAGGAACTGGCACAGGAGGACAGGAGGGAGTGTCTACTATCTGCTTCTCTATCCTAGAGTTAGGGGAAGGCTGTAGTTTGCCACACAGGTGACACCTAGTGAAAGCACCAGGAGTTTATCCCATGGAGCTCGAGTCTGCTGAACCCATACTACAGTGTGCATGTCACATTGGGAGCTAAGGGGACCCTCAGAGAGCAGCTGTAGCAAAGTTTGGAAAAACTGACACACAGAAGGTGGATGCTTCAATGAGGGGAGAGAATAGGCCACTCTACCAGACCAGCAATGCTGGCCTGCTCCATACCACTCAACTCGTTTTGCAAGTGAATGAGCTCATGAGGAATTTCTGGAAAGAACAAATGGGCAGTAAAGCTCTAGCTTGTCTGGGAATACCTGGCTTCCTTAACCATAGAACAAATGGTCCACTCAGGTGCAGGTGAAGGAAACATTTGGCTTGGTCCAATGTGCATGCAAAAAAAAAAAAGAATTCTGGACAAAGCAAAAAATAATTGGAGCACAAAGAACCAAAGTCAGGAACATTTTTTAAATGTTACATAATTCACTTACAAATTTAATAGAAAACAGGTTTTTACATCAGCATGTATTTTCTGAACAATAAGAAGTATGTAACTGTAATGTCTGTAATTACTTACTCATTGTAATCCTTAGTGATTTACCAGAAAATCAAATATTTTATTGTGTTTGTTTGTGTCTTTCGGCTTTTCCAGGTTAGGGATCGCCACAGCGGAACTCCGGTCCGCTAATGATTGGTAGTTGATTTTTACGTGCCGAGTTACCAGCCCTGATGCACAACATTCAACGAAGGTGCGCCCATTCACGCATGTCTCCACGCAGAAGACGCTCTCGCTGAGAGTCGAACCAGACAGCATCTTACTGTGAGGCGACAACGCTACCGCAGCACCACCACCGCGGGCAAATATTTTATTGTGTACGGGTGAAAAATATGAGACAAAATCAGAGACTCAATGAAAAATTCTGGCAGTTGAGAGGTTTGGTTATAAAGCTGATTCTTCCCATAAGGTGCCAGTCTGTCACAAGCACCACTATCTTTCAAGGTACAAAGGTCACAGCTGCATATCAGAAATATTACACTTCTTATAAGATATTACCTTACAATATGCAACAGTCATACCTCTCAACTGTCCAGATTTTTGCAGGCTGTCCAGATTTTTGCCTTAGATTTTTGATCTGTTCTTCATAAAATTTGTGTTTTTCTGGCAACTAACTGAGGATTGAGGTCATTATATAATTACATAAATTTGAGTTTCAGATGTCATAGCCTTAAGAAAATGGATAACAGAAATCATGTTATTCTACAACTTTCGAAGTTTATAAGAGCAGTTTTTACACTCTGTACCTATTTTGGGCCTTTGTCCCTCCATTATTTTAAGCTTTGTCCAGATTTATTGCATTAAGAGGTTGAGAGGTTTGGCAACAGTCATAGTGTTTGCAGTTAATACAGAGGATTAAGGCAATAAGCTACGTCTTGAGCCAAAGGTACAGAGTTTGACTGCTTCCACCTCCATTTGCCTACTGTTAGACTCTGAGTAAGTCACTTGAGCAGACATGGTCCTGAAAAGGGACACTTGTGTCCAGTGGACTTTCCTGGTTAACGAATATATAAAATAAAACAGTTTTTCATAGGTTCATATGAGATTACTAGGCTAATAGCTTAAGAGCCCTTTTTTCTATCCCTAGGAGAAAGATAAAGGTCAGCAAGCAGGGTTTTGACAATTTTTACAGACTGCCTCTGTCCATAAGGGGGCAAGAGACATACAAAGCATTGTTGTAGTTAGCATTTAGGTGTTTGCAGCAGGCAAATTAGCATGATTTTCATTATAACACACTTAGATAATGGCGTTCAGGGGATCATGACTTCATGAAACCAGTCATGATTCTTGAATAATCATTGTTGATTGTGTGAACTGCATCACTTTCCTCAAAATACAAAAACCCTGGCAATGACTATATTTAAATGGATTGCATGAGAGGGTGCTCCTTCTGCACATGGTGTAAGCAGCAAAAACCTTTTCACGGGAAAACATAATGAATGCTTTGTGAGATTGTGAAATTGTTCTTTATGGCAATCCACTTCATAGAACTCAGATTTGCAAAGCTGATCTTCAAAAGACCAGCCTACATCTACTATTTTGCATAATTAGCCTTGTACTGAGAAGCATCAGTTTCATTTCAGATAAAGGTGACTTACTTGGATTAAATTGGTAATGGAATTCAGGACTGTTTTAATTTATTTATGTTTCTTAACTAAGAAATTCTTACATTTCTTAACTTCACTGTAGACCCAGGGATAAAAGCTCCAAACAAGTGAACAACTAACTTACAAGCAATATTAATTCATGAACACAGTAACTGATGTCAGCTCCAACAGTTAACTTAGCACAAAATATAAGCAACTATATTTAAAGGCAAGCTTTCAAAGTATAGCAGACAAGTAAGTAAAAGCAAATTTGTGGTTACATTCTGTGCAATGTTTTTAGAGCACTTAAATTACTAATAGAAGTAATACAATCTGCGAATGCAAGACTACAGCTGCAGTGTCAACATCTGAAAAATAACAGATATTAATAAGTGCAGTTTTGTCATGTTGGTATCAGTAGGACACTGAATGGAAAAAGCTACAATGGGTAGGGGTGGTGAGAGGGTAACTGAGCACCCCTAGTCAGATAATACCACAATTGTAATTCATGTTTGTGAAGTGCTTTCCTAAAGAGGAATTTGGAAGTTATTCATTGACAAAATAGTAGGGAGCTGCTCTATTGCTTTGACATTATAACTAAGGCAGCACTACTACATTTATGTGAGAAGGAGATATTGGTAGGTGAGTTTGCTAAGCAGAAATTATTGGTAATTATACAACGACCCCCCATTAATATTCCAAAATGTGCACGCTGATTGGTCAGTGTGCACGTTGTAAATCAGAGTTATAGTAATGGAAAAAGGTCCGGTTGCCCGGACTTTTTCCATTAGTATAACTCTTTTTTTTACAGCAACGGAGAACGCAAGATCTCTGTTGCTGTTTAGACACTGTATCGCTATGTTAAAGGAGTTTAACATAGCGAGACAGCTTTAAAAAAATTAACGGACATCTTCCTATCTCCGTTGCTTTTTTTAAAGGTGTCTCGCTATGTCAAATGGGTTTAACATAGCAAGACAGCTTTAAAAAAGCAACGGAGATTCTCCATTGCTTTTTTAAAGCTGTCTCGCTATGTTAAACTCCTTTAACATAGCGAGACACTTTGTAAAAAGCAACAGAGATCTTGCTTTCTCCGTTGCTTTTGCCCACAGCTCTGATGTACTGCGTAAGCATACGCATGCGCAGTATATCAGAACTGCCGCAGAATACCAGACAGCTGCAGAAGGGCAGCAAGGAGGCATTATACAATGCCATTATTTAAGAAACATTTTTTTTCCCTTAAATAATGTCATTGTATAATAGCAATAACCCACTTCTGGGTGTGGGTAATGCTGGATTTACCCACGGTTGTCTTTGTTTGGCCACACGGACTTCGCCCTCGTGACCAAACCACACCAACTGTGGGTAAATCCAGCATTACCCACACCCAGGTGTGGGTTATTGCTATAGTATATACCATTCTATTAATGGCACTGTAGCAGGATATGTATTTTGTTTATATATGATAGGATGTTGTAACTTCATTTGCATCATATATAAATATCGGTTTATTTTGTATTTGTTTGTTTGTTTTTTGGGTAAGTGGACTGATCCAGAGACCCTTTTCAGCTGTGACCCATGGCACGAAACAGTACATATAAATTAGAATGAACACAGTTATAAATGACAGTTGGATGCAAGAAAAGACAATAATTATAATATAAATATGTACAGAAGTGGATGTGCCAAAGACAACAATGTGAATGTATGCAATTTACATCAGAGTGTATATATAAAGGTTTTGAGTAAATTTACCTAATATCTACATATTTATAAGGGAAACATGAAAGGTAACAATCAATGTATACATTACAAGTATGAAACAAACATGGCAAGTTTCACAGATGTTTGCAATCTAAACATTATACAATTCCATACAAGTCTATATTGAGTGCACGTGGACATTAATCATTATGTTTTTATGGAGGTCATTTGACTATGGAGTAGTCACCTTGGAGGTAATGCTTAGGGAAGTGAGCTAGGCTTCTTAAAACACTAATGATCGGCAAATTGTTGGTAGATCAGGGACTAGCCCTTTTATATATATATATATATATATATATATATATATATATATATACACATACACACACACACACACACACACACACACACACGTGTGTGTGTTTGTATAAGAAGCATGGGTGTGGGGGGAGCAGGGAGCAAAGTCCCTTTTAAAGCCCTACTAGCACACTCCCCAGGCATACTAGTTAGTAGTGAATCATTGGTAATGCAAGATACCACAAACATAAACCATCACTTTCTAGGCTACAATTACATCTTTAAAGCCCACACAGGGAAGAAGATTAGAGCAGAAATTAACACCATTATGGTACAAAAATAATTTCCAGGTAGAAGTCAAAGTCGGGGTAACCCTGTCCAATGATCTTGTCTGCAAGTGGCTTGTAGTTAACATACCATTACATAGCTGTCCCAATTTACTACTAGCTGTCACCAACCTCCCTTGAAAATTAAAAAAAACTCTTCAGCCAACTGATGAAAGCTTTGTAACAATTATTAACACTTTTCTAATTGATCACTTCCTAAAACAATCATACCCTTGCTAACCTCATCATAAACAATAACCCGTACCAAATCTCTTCATTTTTTATCCTCATCCTCATTGATCACTATCCAATAACATTTTACCTGTAGCATCAGCTGTATAAAAAAAATAATAAAAAACTTCAAAGTTAATTTCCTTTCATTCATCAAAACACAAACAATACTAACTACTCTTTAGACTGAATTATCACTTGTAGACTGACGCACAGTCTATAGAAGTCTGAAACAGATGAAACACTCACCAACAAGCTATTAGCTCTACAAGAAAAATACTTCCCAGTCATCTATGGGCTCTAAAAATCCAGGCTGAACCACTGAATAACCAAAGAGCTGAAAGCTCTATACAAACTAAAGGACACTGCATGGTAGCAATGGAAGCAATCTCCAAACCAAGAAACCAGAAGCAGGTTAAACCTAAGAAACATAACTAAAAAAGCCATTAGGTGACACAAAGCCACCCAGCTTCAGTCTCAGCAAAAATCCCTTCAAAACCACTCCAAGCAGTTCTGGGAATTATTTAAAGAATTTTCTTAAACCCGAAACTTGCATCCATTCCTCTAAAAAATATTAGCAAAACTAAGAACCCCCACACTTTCTCATACCTCTTAACTGTAGAGGTTTTGCAGAATGTCCAGATTTTTGCCTCATATTTTTGGAAGGTTTCTTATAAAATTGTGGTTTAATTGCAGTCACTGGCAAATCACTGAGGGTTGAAGTCAGAAAATAATGAAAAATGTTTGAGTTTCAGACTTCATAACCTTCAGAAAATTCAAGCTAAATGAAAAAACTGTTATTCTATCAACTTTCTAAGTTTGTAAGATATATTTACAAAATCTCCCTATTTTGGGGCCTTTGCCCCCCCTCCCCCATTATTTATGGCTTTGTCCAGATTTCTTGCTTTGACAGGTTGAGAGGTATGCCCTTTATACTATCATTCTATTTTAAAGCAATGAAAATTAAAGAACTTAGCAATCTGTTAGATGAAGTCATGACCCATTTAGATGCAATGGTTTCCAGAGTTTGTGTCTTAAAACACGTTGGGAATACTTAATGTAACCACTATAATACATTTACAGGCTCATCCTCTGTAACAACACCACGCCAGTCATTTGAAAACAAGCAGTAATAAAACCACTCCTGATATTTTCCAAATTTGCATTGCCCACTGATGTCAAGCCTATTTCTATTTTTCCTGTACGGAGCAAGTTATTCAGAAAATTAACTTATGTACAAATAGTCACACAAGTTCAAACATATTTTGTTGTTCAGATACCATGTTTTTTGATGGGCCAAAGCAGCATAGCAACCTTATATAACCAATATGCTTCTACGATATGGACAAGGTCAACCTAACAGGGTCAATATTCACTGAGATAACAGAAGCCTTTGACCTAGTAATACTAGTATACCAGAAATGGATACTAGGTAACAACAAGGGTTGCTTTGTGTCACCTGATTTTTTGTTAAATTTCTTAAGTTAAATAGTTACATAACTACATTTCAAACAGATCTTTCAAAGTTTAAAATAGGTTCAGGGTTTTCTCCCAGATTATCTCTAACCAAAAGTGCTACCAAGGATTTTTTTATCTCCACTACTATTGTCCATTTTTATTAACAGACTCCATTCATAACTTCCATAACTGTCCATTGCACTATATGCAGATGTCATGGTTATCTATACTTCTAACCCATCCCCTAACTTGCAATCAAACTAGAATTGGAGGAGACCCACTTTCATACTGGTTAAAAAAACAAACTACAGTACACTACACAAAAAGCTATGATTTTTGATATCCTGCAAAAATTGTCTTTAGTCCTCCAAAAATTACAAAATAGTGCACAATAAACAGGTACCATTAAAAGCAATAAAGAAATTGCTTCCATTCTCTAGAGATCTCGTTAGACAAACACTTAAACTTCCAGCACCAAACAAATGAGAATAAATCAAAAATAAGCGAATTCCTTATCTAGGCAAGGAAAACGTAACACTTAAGTTTGCAGGTTCATAAGTTAAATAAAGTACATCTTTCAAGGAATACAGCCAGATTCATTAACCCATGTACAATAAGTGTACGCAATCTGTATTCAAGAACATGCCTACCACATTTTTTGTGCTTTGTAGTCACTCAGAAAGATTACACTGTGTACATATAGTCTATACTTTGTGATAACATTTATGAATCCTCCTCAATGTGTAAGGCTGCAAGAAAATCAGTAGGAAAACTAAAATTAGGAGGAAGAACGTATGAGTTATGCTTGTATTGTCCGAACACTCAGAATGGTGTACACTTAATGTAGGTGTTAATGAATCCCAGGGTCTGTCATTAATTATTGGATCAAACACCATAGCCCTAGCTCAGTCATCCAAGAATGCCTTAAATTTTGCATGAATATTCACACCTCTAATATTGTCAGGTAATTTATTCCATAGTTGTACTATCCTGTGTGTTAGATAACAAGTACTGTTCTTTTTATTACATAACTGTAAACAGAACTTTAAATTATGAAGTTTATATGTCTTTGGATTATTATAGATTTCCAAACGGATCTATATCACTTTATCTAAGACCCTAGTCAGCAAACGACTATTTGTCAAACCCACTTAAGTGAAACATCATTTTAGAAAACGATCATTTCAGTGAATTTTTTCACAGGGAAAGGAAGTAGTTGGCCATCATCAGGAATTTGCCTCTTTCCCCACTGTAGTGCGATCTTGGAGTTGGCATATTTAGTTGGGGGGTGGAGAGGCAACTCCCCCACTTTGCTGAGTTTTAAAATGTGTAGTGTTTGTTACGCTCAGTGGCTGGCCCAGTAGTTTTTTCCCTGTGAAAAAAATTCACTGAATTGATTGCTCTCTAAAATAACATTTAGCTTAAAAGGGTTTGATGAATAGTCTTTCGCTGAAAGAAAGAAAAGAAGCATTAAACACCTTGTAGGCAAATAAGAGTTGACCAGTGCTATATCTGTAATTTGGGTATGAAGAGCTGCTGAAACACATCTATCCTTATAGCATAACTGATTAATATCAGGTATTCTTTCAGTAAATTTCCATTGTATTGATTCTAAATAATTTAGTTATCAAGTATTAAGAGTACAGAACACTGTATTGTGTTCCAAAATTGACCTGATATATACCTTGAATAAACTAGCTAAGACTGTAACATCTCTAGTTGTGAAATTTTTGAGAATCAACCCCATCTGTCTCAAAGTTTTATTACAGATGGCTCCCACATGATTTTCAAAACAAAAAGAGTTCCAAGATCCTTATATTCACTAACTTCCAATAAATCAAATGTAGACATTGTAATAAGTCTCCTTAATTTTTGTTTTCCAAAAGACGTGGCATTATGCTTTTTCTCACTAAATAAGAGACCAGTTGTACTAACCAACTTACCTAAGCATTGTAGATACCTATCAATATTATTTAAATCATCTTCATTATTTGCAAAAAAAGCTGATTTTACAATCATCAGCATACTTAACCAATCAACAATGATCATCAGAAAGAATACAAGCAAAGACAATATAAAAAAAAAAAAGGCCCAAGTGCAGATCCTTGAGGAATACCCAATCTCACCATTGCCAGATATGATTCCCTTGAATCACTACTCTTTGGGCTCTGCCTCTGGTTCTACAATTAATCCACTTGTGCAAGTACTGATTACCTTTAAGTTGTTCCACTGCCAAATCAAAAATATTAAATGATAGCAAGTCAAAAGCTATGCTTAAATCCAAATAATTTATACCTGTTCTAATTCACATCTCCAAAGCCCTACAGATGTAATCATAAATCCTGGGATTCGGCAAACTTCCCTGCAAGAATAGCTTATTCTTGCATGGAAGGGACCGTTCCCATGCAGCACGGCAGCACACCATGCATATTCACGAAGGCACGCTGCTGTGCTCTAAAACAGACACTGTTCTGTGTATGAGCGCAGGGGGTGTGTCTGAGAGTAGTGCTATCACAATACACACGCCCCCTGCACTGGAGAATTGCCGTTCAGCAATTCAAAATGAATTAAAGTGTCCACGGACACATTAGTGTCTGTAGAGAAAATAAGAGAGAGCCATACCTCTCAGCCTTACAGATCTTCACAGAATGTCCAGATTACTGCTTCACATTTTTGGTGTGTTCACCTAAAATATGCACCTGTCTGGCAAATAGCTGTGAATTGAAGTCATTAAATAATGACAAATATATGCGTTTAAGACTCTATATCCTCAGAAAATACATGCTAATCCAAAGCCTGTCATTCTATCAATGTTCTAAGTTTCAAACAGTATTATTTAAAATATATTCCTTATTTTTTTTTCCCATGTGCAATAAAGTTTAAGCATAGCTGCGCGGGTATGCCCATCACGCAGCTATGCGTAACAGAGTTTAAACATCAAAAGAAGCTAAATAGAAATATACACAGTCCTTATAGTGAAACCGGAGTAGTGTAATGGTTAGAGCATTCACCTAACCTGCAGTCAGGCATGGTTTGAGCCCCACAGCAGGCCAAACATTTTAATATGTGAAACACATGTAAAATGTATTTTTAACAAATAGGTAGTGAATATATTTATGTCTATATTAACCAGGGTATTGTAGCAGCCCCAAATGTGAGGTGTCACTGAAATTAAAAGTTTAAACAAGATTTAGCATAGCTAAGCGGATTTGCATACTGGTAATCAGGGCTTAGCATCTACCCCTTTAATCAATGGGCATCTTTGCTAAGTGGGTTTGCCCGGTGCTTAGCTTAGCTCAGCAGTTTCAAAACTGTCCAATCACAGTAGAGGGCAGGAAATTAGCTCTATTTAAACCTCGCAGGTGGGAATACAGCTCATAACCAGTTGTAGCTCCCCACTGTAGGCACTTTGGCTCGAGTAGGTGAAAGTGTGTGCTTTTGGGCCGAGTGCTGGGGCATTCAGGAGTCCAGGGTCATAGTTGGACTCCTCATTAAAGACCATGAAGGGTGACTGCTGCATGACCAGTACCAGGGCTCCCAGTACAAAGTGGAGGCCTGGGACCATCTTGCCCGAGATCTCACCACTGCCACTGGCATCCCTCAGATTGGTTAGCAGGTTCGGCACCACTTTGCCGACTTGAAGTGGAGGAAGAGGGACCTCTTGGACAAGTGGCTGCAAGATGCCTGGACGGGGAATGCTCCAGCTGTAAATACTAGTCAAAATAAGTGTTCTCCAAAGTCCAGTCTGTGTATGTGATGGATAGGTATGCATAAATGTTTTTTCTTATCTCCAGTACAGCTGCAGATGAGGTGGCTGTGAACCTGGAAGCCCACACCAGCAGGCTGCAAAGACTGCATCGCTAGGCTGGTGCATAACAATCTAGCTGGTATTATGTAAGGCAAATAAATAAAAAGTAGTAGAATGTCACCTTGTAGTATTTAAAAATAGGTATGGTTGTTAATGACTGAAGAAACCAGCAGGAGAGTAATAGTGACATACAGATTATATATCAATAAAAGTTTAAGTACTTGTCAATAAAAGTGAAAGCCCCGGACTGGTTGTGTTTACTCTGGCATTGTATGACTTAAATGTTTCATGCACCAAGATCTGATATCAGAATAGCAGTATTGTGTTAACCATTGTTTTCCACACTGTGCTATTTCAGAAGGTTTGTATAGGAATGTATATATAGGAATGTTGTAATCACAAGGTCAGATTGCACAACCAAGAGAGAATTAGGCAGAAAGCATTCAAGAAAGAGATAGCAATTTTTCAATAGCATGTTCTGATGAAACACAAATTTGTTGTATTTTTAGCAGAAACAGCCACGGTTCGAATCCAAGGAGTGGTAGAAAGGTGTATGCATAATTTAAACCAGGATTTTGTGAATATGTGTAGAAACAGTCAAGTAATGTTAACAACTATTCTCCCCTTAGGTCTTCCAGGTAAGAGAACCGTAACTGTCTGGCAATAAAGCTCTAAATCCTGGACTGGTTGTGTTTACTCTGGTACTGTATGACTTGAGATGCTGCATTCACCAAGATCTGACATCTGAATTGTAATGTTGTATTAACCACTGTTTTCCATACTGTGTGATATCAAAAATATGTCTAGGAATGTCTGTATAAGAATGTTGTAATTACAAGGTCAGACTGTACAACCAAGAGAGACTTCAGAAAACACTGAAGAAAGAGACAGCAGGTTCTTAATAGCTCACTCTGATGAAACACAAATTGTTGTATTTTTAGCAGACACAGCCATGGTTCGAATCCCAGGAGTGGTAGTAAACTGTATGCATAATTTCAACTAGGATTTTGTGAATATGTGTAGAAACAGTCAGGCAGTGTTAACAACCACCCCCTGCACAGGTCTGCCAGGTAAGAGAAGTAGGAAGTTCTATTGTTCAACAAATATTGAAATGTGTTTCTATTAATGTTCCCTGTTGAAATACTATCATTGGTGGCCTGTTACTATCAATGTAACCTGCATGCCATTGTAATGGGCACTGGGGTTCCATATATGCATGTGTTCTGTTTGCTATGCAACTGTTAAAAATCTGTTGTTTTGGGTTAATGGGAATATCTATACAATGATGTTATAACTAATCCTGGATTGTGTTGACTATTACTAACCCACATATGTTCTAAAACTGCAATACCATAGCATGTTTGAGAAGGCTGGCCCCAGTGGACCCACCTCTCCCACCTCAACTGACCGTGGCAACGGACCCAAGCACATCTGGGACCCACCCTGGACCTCCTTGTCTGCTGGTCCTACACCACCTTTGGGTGGAACCACCTCAGGGGATGGGGCTCGTCTCCCCTTTGGGAGTGGGCGTGAACAGGATATCAGTCACCTGAAGCCAGGTCCGAGGATTGGTGTGTAGCAAGCTCTGAAGGGAGTGTGGAGATCTGCTACGCCTGTCTTATTGTTTTACCCTCTTCGTGCCCGTTTTTCACTACTTTCCTATCACTTTTTTTCTTTTTAAGAAATTAGCGCAAGGTAAGTGGGAGTAAGCGGGAGTAAGCCTGTTTGCGCTGTGACAAGTGATGCCTACACAGATTATGCACTTTCAAAGGCTGTCTGTAAGCATATTTAACTGGAAGTCAGCATTGTTTACTGCCACACAAACCCGCTTACAACTGCTTAAAGTGCCTTAATCACTCTGTACCCAACAGCCATTGTTGTGCCCAGCAACAAAATAATCAGCCCTTGCAAGTCTTGAACCCAGGACCCTGCACACCATAGTCACAGCAAGTTACCACTAAGCCATCTGAGCTCTAAAATGTTGGGATGAGGATGATTTCTCTAACATATCATGCAGAGCAGTCAGTCTACCATAGGGAATGTACACTGTGGAAGCACTAAACATTCAAATGATATATATACACACACATATATATATATATATATATATATATATATATATATATATATATACACATTTATAAATACACATATATATAAGTATATATAGAGAGTGCACAGAATATCAAACAGCCATCATTCCTACAGTTGCCACCTTCTCAAATGGCCAGAGTCTCTGATTCTTTCCTAGAAATGAGAATTATTGCATTAAAACATATACCCACACTCAATGCAAAGGACATAACACCACACCTTTTGCATAAATACAAATGTTTATTTGTGTACAATTTACATTGTTTTTGACATTTCTTGTAGCATTTAGGTGTATGAAACACAAAATAACTGATTAATGCAACTATCAAAGTAAACATATGATACAGTAATCCACAAAAAATAAGATACTCTGCTGTCTTGGCCAAAGCCTTCAAGTATTACAACAGTAAAAACTCACACTTGCCTGGAAGACAAGAATCAATCAACACTTAATTACAGACTTAGTTCAACAGCCTCCAATTACACTCTGTAGTTAACCCCCTAAGGGTAAAAGTTGCAAGTGTTACAATGTAAATGGATCCTTTACATAACAATGCTTAACTTCAAACTGTACTATCACACTGACAAAACAGAACTGTGTGCAAAACAGTAAGCTCTAACCCACCACTGTCCCCATGGTGAAATGTATGAAAATGTACAGCCATATACCTTTATGTTTCTTATAAGTAATATCCCTCACATGTTCTAACAGCCTAGGTTAAAAACATTTAATACTCCTCCCCCATAAAATATCTTACAAGGGCATATAACAGTGTTATCTATACAATGACCTCTTGATTGTACATGGTCACACATGTCCAGCTGTAGCCCTCATATATATGGCCCCTACCCCATAATATGTGTGGGAGTCCACACCATCACTGGAATGTCAGCACTAAATAAGGACAGACCATACCTATCAACCTCTTATTGCATAACATCTGGACAAAGCCTGGTATACAAGTGGAGAACAGAGAGGACAAAACACAGGGCCATAGATGAAATATTGCTGTTATACACTGTGAAAGTTGCTGGTGTTACAGGAATGGTTGCAACATACCCTTTCTGAGGAATATGACGTCAGAAACACAAATGGATGTTGCATGTACTGATAGCAATCAACAGAGACAATGCCACTGATTTGTCAGGGACAACACCTGTGTGGGGAACAGACAAAATATAACAGCCAAACCTCTGGCCATCATGTGGATAGCCCCACAGTTGAGAGCTATGCAGACAGACTGCATTCCATGCAAAACTAGCATGTACACACAAACCCTGTATAATTAGCAGTATTCAAAGCATATAACAGCAATACTCACACTCTGTCCCTAGGTCGGAACCTTATACAAGCATGTAATTGGCCTTTGTCCACAAGTCTTGTTGTAAGAGGTATTCCTACCTGCTGTCTGTAACACTGCTGCCCCCACACATGAAGGATGTCTTCCATACAGGCAAGGTAAAGGGACAATGCCCAAATGACGTAGTCATTTATAGTAGTGGGTTGCTATGACATTGGCTATTGGAAGAACTACACAGCTGCCTGCATGCAATTAGCAAGTGGGGAATACCAATTGGTGCAGAGGCCATCATCTGATCATGAGCATCACCTACAAAAGCCATGCTGCAACCTATTCAAACCAGCTCAATCCCTGTAGTGGAGAGAGTGAGAGAGAAAAAGAAGAAAAAAACATTAATACTAAAAAAGAAAAATCAAACAAAACAAAGAACACATCAACAGGAACATGGAAGACAGCATAATAATACAGCAGGTATACGAAACATGTAAGTATGTAATTGAATGTAGTATTTGGTCTGTAATAATGGGAGTGAGGAATTTGAAAGATTTATATGTGCCATCAAGACTTGGTGTAATGATGTCCTACTGAACAACTGCTATGAACATAGCATCTGGCTCTGTCTGCAGTGGACCATACCTGTCAACTGTGCAGATCTTCACAGAATGTCAAGATTTACCCATCATAGTGTTTGGTGTGTTCCTACTAACATCCATATTAGTCTGGCAAATTGCTGGAGATGGAAGTCATGAAGTAATGACAAACACTTGAGTTCCAGACCCCACCACAGTCAGAACAGTCATGATAATGCAAAATGTATTATGCTACAAACTTCATAGGTTTGTAACAGGCATATTTTAAGACCTGTCCCTATATATCCTCCCCTAATGTTAGGCTTTTTTCCATATGTGATGCTCTAAGAGGTGGATAGGTTGGGTCACAGCTGTGGAGCCTGATTCACCCTGGGAAAGGACAGCTCACATATGGCAACCACTACAGTGTCTGACAAAAAGGCATGACTGTGCCACTGCTAGGCCAGATAATGGGATGTTGCCCATATCCATATGTTACCTGTGAATATGAGTATTATACATGTTTGTATTGTAAATCTGAGATACCTATATAGGGCATGTGCATAGTAAAGTACTGTTGAAGATGGGTGTGTTAAACTGCATGTGATATATTAAATTAATAACATTCAACTGTACAGTGACCTGCTGGACAATATTCACAGTTGTGACTGATATCTGTAGTCACATACACATATACTTGTGTTTTGTTAGCTATATTATTATGTTATCAATATTGATTTCCCTGTTGTCACCCACTGATATGAACCATTGCCCAGAAGTCCTGGTATAACAGGTTGAGACGTATGATTGAGCTGCATGACTATATATACAGTGTGCCATACTGACATATAACACAAATGTATAGCAGGTATCCCATGAGCACGTGTATATATACGTATGTTCAGCTGAAAGGCACAAAAGTAATAATATGGGTCACAAGCAGTCCGGAAAATAGGTTGTGGATGTTGCACATGTGTATAATATCAGTGTCACTACATAGAACAAAATAAAATGTGTACAGCTACTGATTGTTGCATTGCCATGACACTGATATGGGTACTACAGTAGGCATGATTATCAGGTAGTAATCAGACGTGTACGACTGTGTTATGACCCACTGTCCATGCCTACCACTAACAGCTATATTAATAGCCATATACACTGGATATCCAGTACACATCCCTGTTGGAATGCCACGTTTGTGTGCTGTATGCTAATGAGACCACAGAAAGTAATTTCAAACTGTTTCTCACCTCAAATGTGACCCATAACCTATACAATTCTATTGAAAAGGAAACAAAGCTGTTTCAAGGAAGGTGAGGAGCCATTGCCAAGTGAAGATGTGACATGATGTTAGAGTACAAACCAAGACAAATGGATGCTGTAATCATCTCAGCAGGTGATTACAGAACATATCAGTTTAAGGGTGCACACACACATTCAACTGGCTTACTGTACTGAGTATTATTTCCCATGTTTCCACAGGTAAGATTGTTATGTTCTCTATTGAATTGAGCAGGCTATAGGTCACATTACAGGTGGGGAGTGTGCTGACATGAGCTTTTTTGTGGGGTCATGTTTCAATTGCACAACTACCAGGCATTGTAACAGGGGTGTGTACACTTTATATCCACTGTAGCTATATGGAATCAGCAGTACCTGACCTGTACAACCAGCCTCCACCAACGATAGAGTAATCCCCCTTGGTGGACAGCAGCAATACACAAAGAGCATAATAGGTTGTTATAGTGGCTGTACAGGGACACATGGGTGCAGACCACAACTTAGAAGCAAGTCCACCTCTATCTGAGCAGCATGTAGGTTCACAGATGACTTCCTGTAAGGCTAGCTATGATGATAAATGTGACATATCCACACCACCAAGGCCAATTGCAACAATGTCTCCACATATGTAGTCAGTCTCAGAGGCAGTAACACAATTCAACCTGTACTGGGGGTAAAGCACATCTCATACACACATGCATTGGATACAGGCAACCTGCATCAGACAGGTTAGGTGGGAACAGTGCCACCCTGTCCACAACATTTGTACAAGGGGATATCCACATAATCCACACTCCTGCCCACATGAATGGTGAGCATGTACATAATGCCGACTGATGGCAACAATACCAAGTCTCCATGGGGTATGAGAACATCACAGTCTGCCTCCTACATGAACCCAGGCATGTGTTCACAGCTCCATCGCACACTACAGTCAAACACAGACTTGCCACCATTCACACACCATCCTCATAGAAGATGACCACTGTCATCCCTCTACACAGAAATGAATGGAGATTAGTGGATTATGCCATTAAGTGTCCAACATTGGGGGAACTAGACAGGTCAGGGCCAGGAGTGTAATTCAAGATGCCAAAGCCATGATAGCTTACAGTGTTATGGTATAGTCTGGATGATTTGCAAGTAATATCCACTGTTGATGTGCAAGTGGACAACCATATGAGGTCCTGTGACCTTTTATCCTGTTTATGTCTTCCAGGTAATATGCAACATCCATGGCTCCCTGCATACAACAACATACAGAATGAGACCATCGTACAACATCTCATACAACATCACAGCATCTTATTCAGCCACAGAGCCCAGGATCTGCAGGAGAGGACCATTCTGTGGAATGAGCTCATCCACACAATAAACAATGTCGGCCTGCACAGCATAAATTATGAGCAGGTGCGGCATTGCAACACGCCATCAAGCTAAAGACAGCATTGTGGAAGTGGGTGCCACCCACACAATGGATGAGGTGTATGCAGATAAGGCCCCAGTGCACATTACTAGAACACTGTTGCTTATCCATTTTTATCTGTAAAGTATCTACATGCATATGTCAGATAAGATAGTATGTTGCTGGAGTGCAGTAATGCACAGATGTGCATAATCTGTAGTATTGGGATTTATACTGTTGATGTACTGAAATGCTGCTTCCACCCTGTACCAATGCCACAGGTCTGGCTACTGACATTACTTCTCTCACACAACTATTTAGGTCCCTCTGGTATACAACTGGGACAGCAGCCTGTAGCTGGTGAGTATGGTGTTGTTATGTTCAGGTTTTCCAAAACACCAGCCATGTTAAGACCATGCTATTTGCCATGCAGACATTTAACACACCTACCCATAATGCATGCTGTACATGTTCATTTATGTTGGTGTTAACTGCACTGCATCACAGTGGTCACCATGGTGGCATATCTGAAGGGTATGTGCGAGTCCTCCAGTATACCTCACAACCTGTCAGTCCAAGATGTGTAGACAGAGATAAACAAAATGGTGGGACAAATGCCCTACAGTAGTGACATGTATTAAACATTACCCTTATACAGTGGATACAACAGTGTATACACCACTATTACAATGGCAACTGTTCCTGATATATACAACGGCAGACCACAATAACACATTCTATACCTTTTACAACCTGTAATATGATCCTAACATGCACAATGAATGTATAATATGGAATCCTATGTTAGGACAACAAATATGGGGAATACAAACCTTACAAAACACTGGAAGCATATGTGTGCACACACTCCAAATAACATATTGTGGAGGCAGCTTGTGATGTACTGTCAGCATTCATTCTTCTTGAGTTCACACCTGCCATCAAGTACAGGGCCTCAATGTCACACCAAGTAATGGTCTGCTATCCAAGAAGTATGTTCATGACATTTGCCCACTCACCTGCAACAGCGGTAGCTATGGCTTGCACACATCTTACAAACCATGAAATGGATCCCATATCTGAAAGGTAGCAGTCAGGAGTGGGAAAAGTAACCTTACCTCACCATTCCATATACAATGGCAAACAGTGCAGAGAGTCATCTATGGGTGTATGAAATATGGGGCAACAGTGATGTATAAAATAAACTGATACCCATCCAAAACAGATGACAAAACATGTTGTAAACTGGTCATGGAGGCTGCCCAGAGACATGCAGCAACACTAAGGGAGTTCCAGGAATGTCTAGCAAGTACTGCCTTTGTAGTACCTTTGTCGACAATTGCCTGGATTCAGCATAAGTGTGGCCTATGGGTTAGGGTAATCAGACAGAAGATTTGTCCCACATGAAACATCATCCAGGGATCTGTACAGGTAGCATAAGCATAACATCAAGTCTCCCAAAGGCATGTGTTGCAATGTGTGATGGTGTCATGAGACCAAGGCTCAAACCTACAGACAGTATCCATAAAGATATGTGTGGTGCACAAGCAACACCTCACTCCACCTTAGGGCCACCATCCCCAACTTTTAGCTTGCTGGTGCCAGTGTACACCTTTAGGGTTGCTGTTCATTAGCTGGAACTAGGCTGGTAGACATGGTGGTTGGAATTTGGAACACTGCAAAATAACACTCAT